>NW_015632746.1:151024-157666 GCF_001515625.1 Sinocyclocheilus rhinocerous
CAACACTGCACGTTTTGCATGTCTCCTTAATCAAACACACCTGATTCAGGTCATCATCTCATTAGTAGAGACTCCAAGACCTGAAACTGGAGTGTCAGAGAAAGGAGACATGCAAAATGTGCAGTGTTGGGGTGCCTCAAGGACCAGGGTTGGGAACCACTGCTCTAGAGCAATAGAGAAATGGCCCACACAAACTGGGTTCAGATTTGCTAATTTTTGATTCAGGATTTACATTCATGCATTTGGCACATGGTTTTAACCAAAGTGACTTACATTGCATTCAAGGTATTCATTTGATCATTTCTTGCTTTCTCTGGAAATCAAACCCATGATATTTAATTGACCCTGACAGCCACTGCTAAAAGTCAGGACAAGTCCGTAGGGGCTGGATAAAGTAAACCAGTGTCTCGCCAGTAAAGTTTTGCTGGATGACGATTGCAAAGAAAGGTAAAGGTGATTACAGTGAGTGACATACAGGAGTCATACATCAGGCACACATGAGTCACTGCCGAGGGGGGCCCAGAAACCATAGCGGTGCCCCTGACGCAAACAAACTGTGTATGTGTCCTCTTGCCACACTGTATTGTCCTGTTTAGTAATGAATTTATTTTTTCCTTCTGTTAACTTAAAAAGCAACTTTTTCTTTAAAGGGGTCATATGATGCTTTTTTAAAGATCATTATTTTGTGTATTTGGTGTAACAGAATATGTTGACATGCTTTAATGTTGAAAAAACACATTATTTTTCAAATACTGTACATTATTGTAGGTCCTCTATGCCCCGCCTCTCTCAAACGCTTCGTTTTCTACAAAGCCCCCTCCTTTGACAAGCGCAGTCTGCTCTGATTGGCCAGCTGACCCAGTGCATTCTGATTGGCCGAACACCACAAGCACTCGTCGGAAATGTAACGCCCCTTACCATAATCACGAGCTTCATCTTTCAAAATAAATGTAAAAACAGAGCCCGAAAGGGGAACAGAGTCGCGTGACAGACACAGTGATGAAGCTGGTATGTGTTTGCAGTACACAAGCCACGGTTAAGACAGCTGACTCCACTGTGATGTGACCCCCCTCTCTCTCTCTACATTCATGCATTTGGCGCATGGTTTTAACCAACGTGACTTACATTGCATTCAAGGTATTCATTTGATCATTTCTTGCTTTCTCTGGAAATCAAACCCATGATATTGAATTGACCCTGACAGCCACTGCTAAAAGTCAGGACAAGTCCGTAGGGGCTGTATAAAGTAAACCAGTGTCTCGCCAGTAAAGTTTTGCTGGATGACGATTGCAAAGAAAGGTAAAGGTGATTACAGTGAGTGACATACAGGAGTCATACATCAGGCACACATGAGTCACTGCCGAGGGGGGCCCAGAAACCATAGCGGTGCCCCTGACGCAAACAAACTGTGTATGTGTCCTCTTGCCACACTGTATTGTCCTGTTTAGTAATGAATTTATTTTTTCCTTCTGTTAACTTAAAAAGCAACTTTTTCTTTAAAGGGGTCATATGATGCTTTTTTAAAGATCATTATTTTGTGTATTTGGTGTAACAGAATATGTTGACATGCTTTAATGTTGAAAAAACACATTATTTTTCAAATACTGTACATTATTGTAGGTCCTCTATGCCCCGCCCAGAGTCTTAACTTTGATAAAGAATATCTCTTTGGTTTTGAGACTTTAGACTTTGCAACTTCAGGGATCTTATCTATGCACAATCAGCTTGTAACACTCCAAAGAGAAAGGAAAACTTGAAATCGCATCATATGACCCCTTTAACTTTAACTGTTTATCATTACATAGTACAGCGATATTTGCTGAAATTGTTGGATGTGGCACAGCCCTACCTAGAATATTTTTCACCAGCCGCCACTGACTTTCTTCTTACGTCATTTCTTAGAGTAGATTAATGCAGTTAAAGGTGCGGTTACCATATATCCAGCATGCAGTCTCTCAGTGCTAACACTAATGTCACTGAATCCTTTCTCACAACCAGATCACTGAGTTACAACTCAATACACACAGAACGCAGAAGAAACGCCCAGCTCCATTACATTATAGATAGCCTTCTCCATAACAGGCTTTCTCTGACACCCGGTCTGAATTATTCAGACTCTCAGCTGGGTGGGTTGAAACTCCTGAATTCATTTCAAAGCACTTGCTAACAAAAGGCCCATTTACACCTGACTGAAGCCTTCATGCTCTTGGGACATCAGGAAAATGAATCAGTCAGTCAAATGGTTACACATGTCTTTCACTTATTTATTTATTTATTTAATATATTATGCTGGTGGTTTTAATGAATAAAATTGGTTTTGTCTTTACTCACATTATAGTCTAAAGGAGTACAGTGCACAGTATGAACTATGAACAGTATGAGTAGAAATGTTTTCATCATTCTTACATTTTGTCTTTGATGGGCATAAAAAAGCAAAAAAAATCATCCACAAGTCAAAAATTGCTTTCAATGTTTAACACCTTATAATATAATACATAATATAGCCTATATAGTATAATTTCCCCCCTCTGGTTCATGTTATGTTATTTACTTATTTATTTATTTATTAAGTTTATTTATTTATTTTACTTTCTTCCTTGTATTATTTTTTAGATATTTTCACACCAGCTTTCTCTATTCTTTTTCTATTCTATCTACTTGTTTCTTTATATATATATATATACACACACACACACACACACACACACAGACAGACAGACAGACAGACAGACAGATAGATAGATAGATAGATAAACCTTGCTACATATAGGCTAACTAAGACTTGTCATATAGCGCTTTCATATTTACATTTACATTTAATCATTTAGCAGACGCTTTTATCCAAAGCGACTTACAAATGAGGATATTATTATCATATTATTGCTCTTTTGTTAGTTTTCATTGCTCCTATTGTCCTCACTTGTAAGTCGCTTTGGATAAAAGCGTCTGCTAAATGGCTAAATGTAAATCTAAATGTGATATTTTGTCATCTATTGTTCTTGATATTGTATAGTTCTGTACTTGTAATAAAAATATTTTGGCATTAATAATAATAAAAAAGAAATGTTTTCATCTGACCAATAAAAACGCGACGGTTTCCTGTTATTCTGACCAATGAGAGAGCTCGTGCCGCTCGCAAGCGTCCAACCACGCGCGACGCGTTGCTTTAAATTACGTCACTTGAGCCGATTGCCCATTTGTCGATGGACCAATGGGACGCCCGTGTGTACTCGCTGTTTTGGCTCCGTAGCCAATCAGAGAGCGCGTTTGGGTTTGTTGTCGGTGATGATGACATGAGCTATTTGTTGTTACTGGAAGGCGAGCGAGGAGAGAGCGTGAAGGAAGACGGCCCTGGCAGCGACTCTCGCTTTCAACGAACACACACGCATCGTACGGAGCTTTCCGTTCACGGGAGGAGCGAACAGCGGCGATGTCGGTGAATATGGACGAGCTGAGACATCAAGTGATGATCAACCAGTTTGTTTTGACCGCGGGCTGCGCGGCGGATCAGGCGAAGCAGCTGCTGCAAGCGGCGCACTGGCAGTTCGAGGTAACTTAACCAGCGATTAATAGTCAATAGCACCATTATCCACAGCGTCTAGGCTATTTTGAGGTGGGCTGTGTATCAAATCCCGGTGGTATGCTCATTAGGGCTCGAGACAGCCGCGAGTGTTCGTCGTGTCGGCTGCATTCACTGCATTATATAAAGTCACGTTTCGTTTGTTTACTAGTAAATGGCGCTTCATGTTCACTATCTCGGGTTCAGATGGCCAATGTTTTCATGCTATTGTGAGGGCAGGCCTGCTGTTAGCCAGTCTGACTCTTCAAGGAAACAATTAGGCAGAGCAGCTTTGTGTTTGAATCCACACTCACTGAGATTATCTGTTTGTGTGATGCAGACCAAGACACTAAAACAAAGATGTGTTTTATAGTCACGTAAATCAAGTCAAAGCTGCTAGGGGAGACTTATTCAAGACATTTTTGGCTTTGCACATTGAAAATCGATGGATATGTAGATGGATAAAAAGGTGCATGAATGTACAGATGATAAAGAGATGAACAGAAATCTGGATGGATAGATGGAAAAAGATGTATGGATAGATAAAGAGTTAGATTGTTACATATATTTTAGTGCTGTCAAACGATTAATCGCATCCAAAATAAAACATTTTGTTTACATAATATATGCACGTGTACTCTGTATATTTATTATGCGTGTATATAAATACACACACATGCATGAATATATTTAAGAAAAATATGTTGTTTTGTGTATATATTAAATATACTTAATATAAATTTATACATGTAAATGCATGTAATCTTTTCAAAATATGTACTGTATGTGTGTGTATTTATATATACATAATAAATATACACAGTAAATACATATGTGATCCTGGACCACAAACCCAGTCATAAGGGTAAATATGAAAATTGAAATTGATATTTATACAGCATCTGAAAGCTGAATAAATAAGCTTTCCATTGATGTATGGTTTGTTAGGATAGGACAATATTTGGCCGAGATATAACTATTTGAAAATATGGAATCTGAGGGTGCAAAAAAAACAAAATCTAAATATTGAGAAAATCGCCTTTAAAGTTGTCCAAATGAAGTTCTTAGCAATGCATATTACTAATCAAAAATTAGTTTTTTTTTAAACCTTGCTTAATATCCTAATGATTTTTGGCATAAAAGAAAAATCAATAATTTTGACCCATACAATGTATTGTTGGCTACAAATGTTATTGTGCTACTTATGACTGGTTTTGTGCTCCAGGGTCACATATATTATGTAAACAATTTTTTTTATATTGGATGCGATTAATCATTTGACAGCACTAATATATTTACATATATTTATACATTCATGCATTTGGCAGATGCTTTTATCTCCAGTGACTTGCATTAAATTCAGCGTATATATTTTATCAGCTCATACATATATTGGGAATCAAACCCATAACCTTGGTGTTGCCAGCACCATACTGATTGTACACATGAATAGATAAACAGATGGATGGATAGACATTTGATATGACTAGGCATAACTGTCATATTCATTTACTGAATATACATGCGCACAAAGTCACTCAAAGAGATGTTTATCAAAGATAAGTACAGCAGTCAAAATATTACCAAACAATCTCGGCGGAAGCACAAAAGTGGTACATAAAGAAAAATATTACATTTCAAATCAGTTTGTATTTGATGGTTTATTAATTAGTGTAAGCCAGTTTTATGGCAGCTCACATTTGAAGTGTCGTGTGGTTGTTTTGAGTGTTTCCTGTAAGGAGGAAGTGTTTGCCACAAACGGACATGCCTCAGAAACGATCTCATCAGCACTGTTGCAACACACTCACACTCCGTTTTTTTTATTTACATTCCCTGCTGAAAATGCAGCTAAATGAACCCAAGTACACTTTAATCATTCACATCGGCTCACGTGTGTTTGTGTTTTGTTCTTACTGTGGTATGTGTTAGTAGGTAGGTTGTGTTGATTGTTTGAAATGGTCCAGTTGTTGAGTACAGTACACACACACACACACACACACTGGTTTGACTAGTTAATATGTGTATTGTTTAATAGCAAGCCAAAGAGTGAGTTGATTCCCTTCAGCTCAACCCTAGTAAGTAGGGTAAAGTTTACTCTACTCACAACAGGCTATGTTTGGACTGCAATAAATACTGTTTTTGAAGAGAACAGTATGTGAATCAGCTTTTATTGATAACGGTAAACATTTCAAACAGTAGTATGCTATGTTGGTGCTGCTACGTGGAGCAAAGTGAGTGTGATTCGCTCTAGCAGCTGCTGTGTGGATTCTCCATTTGTCTTTGTCCCTTTCTGCTCATTGCTGACCTGGTTTATTGCGAGCGTGCCGTGTGTTGGTGAGATGGCTCTCTGTGGGCTTGTTCTGCACCCACTTATTCCCACTGGAGCGGCAGAAATCATTCACAGAGAGGCTGGACATGACACTCTGGCTGTGTGTCAAAAACTAGCGGGCTGCCTGCTAGAAACGGACAATAATCAACATTTTCAATCGTTTTCGTTGATATTGTAATCATGCTTGTAATTGACATGATAATACCTTTGTGGGCCAACTGAACGCTGTATTATTCATGTAGCCTACACATCAAAAACAAGCTGAAACCTATTTAAATGGGTGTATTGCAGTTTTATGCGTTATTAAATCAAGACGGCGACTTAACAACTTCACATTGGTCCTGCTAGCTTGATTAACAAAAGTGTTATTAAACAAGTCAAGAATTTGTATTTAGAAATTGACACATTTCCCAATTGCATGGATTACTATTAAAATGGCTTGAATTTCTCTTGTGGAAATTTGCCAAATAATGGTCAATTTGACTGCACCTTAAAGGGGTCATATGATGTTGCTAAAAAGAACATTATTTTGTGTATTTGGTGTAATGAAATGTGTTCATTACACCAAATACACATGCGGTTTAAGGTTAAAAAAACACATTATTTTCCCACATACTGTACATTATTGTTTCTCCTCTATGCCCCGCCTTTCTGAAACGCGTCGGTTTTTACAAAGCTCATTGTTCTGAAAAGCAAGGTGTGCTGTGATTGGACAGCTATCCAGTGCGTTGTGATTGGCCGAATACCTCAAGCG
>NW_015632746.1:157695-177592 GCF_001515625.1 Sinocyclocheilus rhinocerous
ATATATATATATATATATATATATGACTTCATTTCCATGGCCTTCGGTGAGCATCTTGCATTCGTTGTGTCTCGTGCATCTTTGACAGACACAAGTGGCGTGCTGTTGTGGTGGTAAAACCAAAGGGACAAAAACATGAATAAAACAGTGAAGCCGTTACCTAGTTACAGTGGTAAACATCTGTCGCTAGTTCTCGCAGTGTTACTCACCATAGAAACCTATCGCAAGTCAGAACCAAATACTATAGTGTGGAAAGCCATCAAACCAAGCGTGAAAACGACACTGGTCTCCACATTACAGTGCTGCTACGTGGAGCAAAGTGAGTGTGATTCGCTCTAGCAGCTGCTGTGTGGATTCTCCATTTGTCTTTGTCCCTTTCTGCTCATTGCTGACCTGGTTTATTGCGAGCGTGCCGTGTGTTGGTGAGATGGCTCTCTGTGGGCTTGTTCTGCACCCACTTATTCCCACTGGAGCGGCAGAAATCATTCACAGAGAGGCTGGACATGACACTCTGGCTGTGTGTCAAAAACTAGCGGGCTGCCTGCTAGAAACGGACAATAATCAAAATTTTCAATAGTTTTCGTTGATATTGTAATCATGCTTGTAATTGACATGATAATACCTTTGTGGGCCAACTGAACGCTGTATTATTCATGTAGCCTACACATCAAAAACAAGCTGAAACCTATTTAAATGGGTGTATTGCAGTTTTATGCGTTATTAAATCAAGACGGCGACTTAACAACTTCACATTGGTCCTGCTAGCTTGATTAACAAAAGTGTTATTAAACAAGTCAAGAATTTGTATTTAGAAATTGACACATTTCCCAATTGCATGGATTACTATTAAAATGGCTTGAATTTCTCTTGTGGAAATTTGCCAAATAATGGTCAATTTGACTGCACCTTAAAGGGGTCATATGATGTTGCTAAAAAGAACATTATTTTGTGTATTTGGTGTAATGAAATGTGTTCATTACACCAAATACACATGCGGTTTAAGGTTAAAAAAACACATTATTTTCCCACATACTGTACATTATTGTTTCTCCTCTATGCCCCGCCTTTCTGAAACGCGTCGATTTTTACAAAACTCATCGGTCTGAAAAGCGAGGTGTGCTCTGATTGGCCAGCTATCCAGTGCGTTGTGATTGGCCGAATACCTCAAGCGTGTGACGGAAATGTTACGCCCCTTACCTTACCATACTGTGATGCCGTGTCCCGGCCAGAGTGACGAGTCAAAAACATTAAAACCCATTACAAACGAGGCATTTGTTGCATCCAGTGGGGACATAATTACGGATTATAATGACTTATACTGTCTTTTTACGCATTGCGTTGCATCGCGCCGCGTAAACATAAAACCATGTCTGCATTTGTGATCGGATAAATTACGTACATCAAGCATTACTCTACACTGCTCAAAACTCGCGTTTGAATCATCAGTGGCAAATTCTTTAAAGATGAGCACCCCACTTCTCGATTAGTTTGTGTTGTACCAACTCTAAATTTAATCTCAATTTTTGCTACCTAACTAGGGCTGTGACGATAACCGCATTACCGCATAACCGCGGTAATTAGATGCCGACCGCGGTGTCCGAGACCGTCTTTTTCCCCCTTCTCCCAAAACTCCTAAAATAGTTCAGTTTTGTATGTAATGAAAAAGTGATTATATTTCGTTTCGTTTTTTAATAAAGTTAATTTAGAAAAACGTTTGGAGCATTTTTTTGTTCGTTAAATGTAAGTTTTTGTTTTTTAAAGTAACGACCAAGCGGCCAGCGGCAGACAGTGAGTTGATCATAGCCTATGTTTCGCTGTCTTCCGAGAAGACAGTTACAGCGTCCTCTGTTAAACCAGTCCTACGGTTATTATCTGAGGATATTTTGCTCCCAACCGAGGAAGACACGGAGTTGACGCGCAACCTAAAAAGAAAAATGGTTAGCGTCATGGAAGACAAATATAGTGCACCTGCAACACAGCAACTGTTGGCAAAGGCCACATTAATTGATCCAAGATACAGGGACATCAACCCCGGAGATGACGTTAAAGATGCGCTCCTGGAGGAGATGCTGGCAATGCCCGATGAGCGGAGTGATGGCGGGGATGGAGAAGGTGCCATGCGTACCTCGGCGGCTGGAGAGGGAGAAGGAGGAAGTGCACCATCTCCTCCAGAAAAAAAAAGAGAATCTTGCAGACCTGCTTGGAAAGAGAAAAGCACAGTCCTCCAATCCGGTCCCAAAAAGAATCCGTGCAGACACTGAAGTCGCAAGGTATTTGCAGGAGGAAGCCCTCGATCTGCACTCTGATCCGCTTGCCTGGTGGCGGGATAATCAGGCTCGATTCCCTCTTCTTTCGAAAGTTAACAGAAAATATATGACTATATGCGCTACGAGCGCTCCTTCGGAGCGTGTATTCAGCGCGGAAGGCAACATTGTCACTCCGTTAAGATCTTCGCTGAAACCAGACAAAGTGAACATGTTGGTTTTCCTGGCAAGAAACTTGAAGACCGAAAAATAAAGCAGTAGGACTTGCCGATTCACTTAAGCGGCCCCGCAGTATAACAATGATGTTCCTGATGTTCCACAAGCTGCATGCGTTCTTAAATCATTATATTTCCGAGGGGGAGGGGGGTTGCGATTAACCGCCGAACCGCGGTGATTTGTTGCGTCTTAACCGCTGTAAGAAAAATCCCATACCGTCACAGCCCTATACCTAACCAGGCATCAGTTTTGGCCATCACCCTGAGACATTTGTCTCATGAAGCCAAACCTTTCTGCATAGTCCACATTGCATTATTTTGGTTCAGATTAGGCTTGCCGCGATAGACGGTGTTGACGGTGATACCGTTGTTAAGCCTCAACACCGGTTATGTCACTTGCCAACCGCCTCACCGACCCCAACCGTCGTTTTGATTTTTTATAGAAATAAAAATCATTTAGTTCAGTAAAAGAACAGACACTACAATTAAAAACTGAACGAGGCTGCTCAATGCAGTGTGCCGAACGACAGTCGCATCACAAGATCAGATTTAATTTCTCCAGTGAGGAGAGTGAGTCGAGCTGACTGACAAGAAGAGTGAGGTGAGGTGAGACAGACAAGACGATCGCGGATGATTTAGTTTCGAAACGAAATGCAAAAGCGCCTGTTTGGCTCAAACACGCCTGTTGGTCGACCCCTACTGTTGGCCAGTTATGTGTGCAATATGCATCAGGTAGTGAGCGAACGATCCAATATTACCCTATCTTGGATGGGTAGCTCACCAGGATCACAAGCTGGCCTGTGTGTATTATTTAGCCGTTCACCTCAGGATAGACTCATTGTAGTGCGGATGCCAGGTTGAGGAATCCTCCTTTAGCAGTCAGTGCCAGCGTTAACACAATACAGATGCTCTGAGGTACAAGCGAGCGTTGTTTAGAGCCATAACCACACGTGTGTGTGCAGTAGGAAATGAGCAATAGTCGAGCACTTGAATGGGAACAGTCTCCGTACACATGACAATGTTTGGGGGAGGGACTGAGAAGATCTGATGACAAAGAACTCTGTGGTTCTGTAGCAGCGGAAACAATGGTGGATTGGCGAGTTCATCTTGATATGTGTGTCACGTCAAGCCGCAGACATTCCTGCACTCGCCGTGGCTGTTGTTAAATGTGTTTTTTGAACATTAAAGCATGTCAACATATTCTGTTACACCAAATACACAAAATAATGATCTTTAAAATGGCATCATATGACCCCTTTAATTACATTTTTTTTTTGTAAATTTACAAATATTAATAATTGTGATAAACACTTCATCATAGTCTGTTAAAAGACTCCAGTTGTTTGCATACTGTTTTAAATTATTAAAATACACCGCTTTTCATTTTTAAATAAGTCAAAAAGGTCATAATGTTATAATTACAGCTGTCCTGATATCATAAAGGAAGAAGCTTCAAAATTACGAATCTTGAAAAGAAAACCACATTCTTTGGCATAAACTTTTATGATCAAACACTGAACCTTTTGTTAAATTATTAATAAAGAAATATATAAATAAATATTTAAAAACATTTTGTCTTCCCAATCAAATGTAGTGCAACCCAGCAGACAGAAACTTGCAGAAGAAAAAAAAATCATAAAATAGGAAATTATGTCTATAAGTGTTGTAGTATGAGATTATAATAATAATAATAATAATAAAATATTAGATGATAGGTAAAATGTCATGTGGTGCGACTCCCCAAAAAATGTGATGTTATTTAGCAATTAAGTCATTATATTTGTTAAAAACACTTTTTATCATGAGAAATATATTACTTATTGGAAATAATGATTATGTATATACACTCGCATGTATTTAAGGTGCAAGGGAAATTTTATTAATTGATTAAAACATTTTTTTAGAGTCATAAAGGCTTGCCTGTGCAAAATATAGCAATGTGTTGTTTAGTATGTTGTAGTTTGTAGTTTTTAGTTTTTTTCGTATTTGTCATCCTTTCCTATCAAAATGCTTGCTATTGATGCGAAAATGCAGAAAATCGAACCTGGTCTGATTTTTTTCATTATTATTAATTTTTTTTATGATGGACAAAAGTTTCGGAGGCAGTATGTAAACGTGATTGACACAACATGAGGTCGTATTTATATTTATAAAACGGATAGTTCCGGTCCTTGATTCTGATTGGCTGAGCCGCGTTAGAAACTGTTGTAAATTACTCTACAAACATACACCTTTGTTTACGTTTGCGTGTTGCTTGGCAACCACTTTGTTGCAACCACAACTGTTTCAGAGAAACTACATTGTTTGGTGGAAGAATACTGTTATTATTTGTATCATTACACTTTATTTGCTCTGTTTTATGTTGTGAAACCGTACTATGTATATGGAATAACCGTTTTATAACAGCAATAAGCCCCGTGAAGACGTGGTTTACAGTGAATTTATAACAGCTAAGAGGGTTTTAGCACAACGCCCCTTAGCTGTTATAAATTCACTGTAAACCACGGCTTCTTGGGGCTTAGTGCGTTATTTAACGTGCAAAAATTTCGGATGAGTATTACGAACTCAGTGTGCAAAGACCTTTGCTCAAATGTCCCAGGTCCCTCCTTCACTGTAAGTCTATGGGTATTGTTGCTCCATTTATCATCCGCTAGACTCAGATCTCCTCAAAAGCTGCACAATATGCGGCATCATTAATTTCAGATGTACAAAAGTCTAAGCATTAGTAGTAGCTTGTCTTAAAAGGAAAACTGGGGTGCCTGCTTGTTTGTTTATGTGTATTTTCCTCTCACATATTTCTGTATCTCTGAGCCTGCGTAGTGTATTAGTTCCTAGAATCCTGCACAGATTGCGTGACAGTTTAGAAACCCTCATTTAGATGGAAGAGTGCTTGGACCGGTTGACGCGCCTGTCACAGTCAGGGAGGAGGGAGCAGACAGTTGTTCTGCTCATTCATGTTGTAACACAGATCCCTCCAGCTCATCCCCATCTCTTTCTCTCTCTTTCTGCAGACGGCTCTGAGCTCCTTTTTCCAGGAGGCCAACATCCCCAGTCATCACCAGATGGTAAGTGCGTTTAGTTCGGAGAGAGCATCAGCATCCTGTCATTGTCATCAGGCAGCATAGCATCTGAGAGAATAATGAGGGGCTGGACTTCCTGAAGGCCACGGATATTATTAAAGAGCCTGAAATACACTTATCATGCTAGTCAGGGCTTCTTAGAAGCCGTCCGAATTGTTTTTCATGCCCAGTTTCCAGCATCTCTCTGACTCCCAAATGAAATTTGACCTCATATCCAGGGCAGTTTCTGGATGACTTGTTTTCGCAACACAGTTTCTGTAAATGGTCTTAGTCGACTAGGAAGGAAGTTTTGAATTGTTTGTATTTGCACTGGATCTTTCTTTCTTTCTTTCTTTTATGAATAAATACTATTAAAGCAGATGCAATAGGGAGAATATTATACTGCCTTTTGAGTTATTTTAGCCAAATTCTAAGCATTGCATATATACTTTCAGGTTTAGGCAATCCCAGAATGCATTGCAAACAGTGTTGTTAACTGAAACCATAAAAAAAAAAAAAATGTTTGTTATTAAATTGAAAAACTTCTACAGAAATGAGGAACGTTGCCTTGGCAACTGGCAAGTAACTGATGCATGTTACTAAAGTTACTAACTGAAATAAAAGTAAAACTGTAAAAAAAGTCAAACTTTTCAGAAATATTTATTTTGAATACGTAAAAACACATACATTTCTAAATAAATATTTCCTTATTTATAAATGACAAAACGCAACACAATTATTACAAATTCTACCTAAAAGGAACTTTCAATTTTAAATTAGACCTGGAAATATAAAAATAAAGTACCTCCAAATATTAATAAAAATGATAATAGTATGTAAATAAATCACTGTAACACTGATTGCGACAAACATATTGCTGAAAAACAAGACCGAGAAAGCTGATTATCATTGTAATTCGTTCAATACAAAAAATGCAAATGTTTATGTGCACTGTTTTATTAAAATATCACGGTATTAGCTTTAGCAACATGATAACATCAAAATACTGAAAAAGCCTCACATGTGTTTAATACAGTAGCACTATTTGTGTGTCTTGTGAAGTTGCAGCCTATGTAGAGCGTTTTGAATCTGTCATTTCACCTTTTTATTGTTCAAAGACAGCTAGATGGAGCACAAAGAGATGCTTGTTACTATTTTTAACTTGCCATGCTGTCTTTATGAACACTTATGATGCCAGACTCTGGGGGGAAAAAGGGCTAGATGTGACGCAATGACCTAAGAATTTAGATGACTGTAGCACCCATGCTTTAAAGGGGCTGAATTTAAGAACTCAAGGTTTTAACATGCTGACAGTTTCATCCCCTTTTAAGCAGTCTGAAAAATATCTGGGAAGAATAGACTAGTCGAGTATAAGAGATTTTTCTACAGTCTAAAAATCTTCCAGCCGTGACTCCCACTCATGTGTCCACATCCTGTCTGCCTGCACATGTAGCCTCATAAATCAGCAATTTGAAGATATGCTGGACAAAGCCCTCAGTGATAGGAGCAGATCTGACCTAGCCCTTGGCCGTTGGATCAGTCATGTGCTCTGGGGCTTGATGAAGTGATTTTTGGGTCTGTACACACAGACACGCAGCTGTTTTTGAACTTCATCAGACGGCTAAAACACGAGCCGTGCTGTTTCCTCTTTGAAAAAACAGACATGCAACCGCTGTTCTTCAGTCTGCTGAGGGTTATGCAATCCGTTTTTCTTCTCACAAAACCAGTCCCCGTGGACAAGCCGCGATATGATTCTTGCAGTCGTGCTGCGTTTTAAAAGATTGACGTCAGCCTCCACCCACGACATGTGCGTGCCTGAATCTGTGTGCGTTTTCTTTTTTCTCTCTGGCTGTATGTGAGGGGAGTGTGTTTGAGAAAGGAAGAGGCAGGAAGTCTATCTGTGTTTGTTTTTATTTTGAGAGCAGCCATTACATCATGCAGCTGGTGACCATATATGGGCAAATGGGCGGAGCAAAGACAAGAGCAGACTCTGATTGGATCAGAAGCGTGTGTGTGTGTGTGTGTGTGTGTGTGTGTGTGTTGGTCTGTGAGTGTGTGTATGATACAGATGCAGTCAACAATGAAGTCATTTATAAACACATGGGACCCGTTTCCTGAGGGCTGCAGATGTACATGTTTATGAGTCACTTCCGTTTTGTTCTCCACACAAAATAAATAAACAATATATACTTATTTTTATCTTAAGTAGACCGTTTGCTTTAATGAGTTCTTTTCCTTCTGAAGTAATCATTTGAATATTTTTCATATTAAGTCATCAAAATACACATTTTACAAAATTATTTTTTGGTAAATTGGGTGAGTTATTTAGGTTTAGTAGTTATTTGATGAATGCCAGTTATTAATGTTAATCTGAATTTTCATTAAGAAGAACATTCATAAGAACAGTTCTCGATCTAAAATGTAGTTTTTCATAGTATTTCTGTTTAATAATTCCAGTAAATGACCATTGTTAATGTTTTAATGCAAAATTAATCTGAACATACAACACAAGACATACAATACAGATTAATAGTTAGATTAACGTTAAATAAACAAAAATTTATTAATAAGGCATTTACATAATGACTGTTTCTTGTCAAAATTACAACATGGTGTGAATGCAAAACTTTCGAAAAGGTAGTTGGATACATTAAAACTACTAAAAGAAACTAGCTAACAACGTGAACGTTGAAGTCTGACTTTAGAATTATGTAAATATTGAAATGATGCTAATGGATTTGTTTGGTCTAGTCCTGTCACAATGTTCTAAATTGAAGTTTTCAAAAGTTCTAAATAGAACAGAGACAATATATTCATCGTTACTTGCCGTTTCTTTGTATTTATTCATGGAATTTACTAGCAATTTCTGAGTGAAAATTGTTTTAAAGTAAATCCCACACCATTTTTTTCCCAGTGTTAGAAGTCTGTAGTCAGATCAGCTTTGGCAGTAGGGCCTTAAGTCACGAGTCTGGACCTGTCTTCCTGTAGAGCAGGGGTGTCAAACATACGGCCCGCGGGCCGAACACGGCCGTAGAGGAACCTGCTGAACTAGGCTGCCCCCTCTTCTCGGCAGCGCCGGGCCTGTTATTGGCACACGTCTGCTTTGGGCACCATAGAAAGTCCCGCAGGCCTCAAACCGGTCCTCTGAGCTCCTGGCTGGGCCCAGCGCACACTGTTTTGATTGTCCTTGAAAAGAGAGTCTCGTAGCAAAACACTCCACCCTCCGCCGGCCTGCGCAGTTTAAACAATTTGCTGAAGCCTGTAAACATTCATGCTGTTCGTCAGCTCAAATCATATATTTACTGTACTGTAACAACAATACAAGCTGCACGTTACTGCTTTTACTGAGAACTGGCCCAGTTAACTTCCATTTGTGACATTATCGCTTAACTTGTATTGAATCTGGAACATTCCTTTATTATCTGCGATCTCTGTCAAGACTATTTTAAACATCATAACTTATTACAGATTGCTTGAGGTGCTTAGGTACTCTTAGAGTATTTAAACTACTGATAAAAGGTGTGTTTCCATGTTGGTTTTACCATAGTCTCGCGTAGCCAGACCTTCAGACTGACGGCTGAAGGTCTGGAATCCATGGCAGCTTTTATTGGCCAAGGCCCGCCCATGAGGCCGTTTGACCGACATGTCAAACAACCAATCACAGTTAGTTTCGTTTCAGCATCATGTTTCGGGGCGTGGAAATGTTGCCACAATAACAGACCGGTGTATAAAACTCTCGGACGTATTTTAAAGATTCTATGCCGCGAACTTTAAATATTTCACATACTTTTGAAAATCCAGCGTTTAGTTGATCCTGATAAGCGCTCGTCGTTGTAAACATGACGGCTTTCTTCTTTCGTGAGGGGGTTTGGCGCCACGGCATCTTTGTTTCCAGGCGGAACGTTAAAGAACGCGACACCCTGAAGTGTTTCCACTTTTGTGTGCCGTATGCATCAGACGTTCAGCCAACGGTCCGTGGGCGTGACGTCTGAGGCTGAGACTAGTTTTACCATAATTGTCAGATTCTAACTTGTATGAACGTCTTCATAGAACCCATAATTACAACTTGCAAACTCTGAATTTTCTCAGAGTTCAGACTTGAAACATTCAAAATGTTTTCAGAAGTAAAATATAGTAGGCCATATTATAAAATGGATTTTAATGTAAGTTAAATAGTATATTAAAATGAGTATGTTATAATATTTAGTAACATATATTTTATTGTAATGTTACTTGAAATAAAATTTTTGTATTTTTATTTCATCTAGTTGCAAGATAACATTTCTTGATACTAAAATAAACGAAAACTGAAATAAAAATTTATAAAAACTGTACCGACAACTTATATGAATGATAAACACATACAACAAAATGACTAAACCTTCAACCAAAATTAAACTTAAAATGGAAAATATAAAAAAAATAAAAGCTAATTAAAATATTATTAAAACACTGGCTAAAGGCCCGTTCACACCAAGGACGATAACTATAAAGATAACGATAAAGATAAAAATCGTTCTCAATATTAAAGAATAGCAGAGTCCACACCACAACTATAACGATAAAGGCACAGGAATCACTTTCAGAACGATTTTTTCTAGCTGATGAACGATACACACATTGACAGCCAATCAGAATCAGTCCTGCTGTGACGAGCTCGAGAATTTAAAGCGACAGACGCACGTGCGCTTAGAATAAACAGACGATATCGTCCGCTGGTGTGGACGCTAATATCGTTATCTTTATAGTTATCTTTCTTGGTGTGAACGAGGCTTAACACGGAGTTAGATATCCTGCTAAAAAAAGCTAAACAAACTTTATTTATAAGTTTATTTGGAAGGCATTTGCATAACAACTGAAACTTGCTAAATTGTGTTTTCGTCTATCGATTACTCAACTGTTTTTGTAATTGTAATAAATTCTTGTATTTTCGTTCAGCACCACTATTTGTGGGGAAAATAGCTCATTACAGGAAAGAACTACACTGTTTTGAAAATGGCTAATATGCTAATTTACTTAGCGGTGTTATTACCTTTTAACAAGTAATGAGGTATACATTGAGTGATTGCGAAAATGGCCAGTGGATTC
Source organism: Sinocyclocheilus rhinocerous (assembly GCF_001515625.1). Lineage (NCBI taxonomy): Eukaryota > Metazoa > Chordata > Actinopteri > Cypriniformes > Cyprinidae > Sinocyclocheilus > Sinocyclocheilus rhinocerous. The sequence continues at coordinate 168,322 of NW_015632746.1, forward strand.
AAAAATATGTAGCTTCAGATCTGTAGAGGCGTGTAGCTCAGCTGTGTTTTTCCAGACATAGTGTTTGATTAGCAGTGTTGATGTAAACACTGAGGAGGGTGAAGACCTTTGAGTGTTTATATCCACACTGAAGCTGCTGTCTGGATGACCTACTTAACAGACGGATGTGTGTTTGTCCCTTTGACCAGCATCAGAGCTGCTCCACCGAAATAAAACTTAATAAACTCCTCTGCTGACAAACCCTTCCTGCTCTTATATCAGTCACCTGATCTCAGCGTGTGTGTGTGTGTGTGTGTGTGTGTGTGGTGGTTATTAAAGGAGCAGTTATCAGGAGCTGAAACTGCTGTCAATTAGTGGCCTACTTTTCCTTCATAACACACGGATGGCAGAGAGGGGCTGAGAGCTCCTGTGCAAACAAATCTCACGCTTTATGGGAATCATGGGACTGATGCTAAGCACAGTGCTGTTCAGTCTGTTGTGCAGCGAGCACATCCTTTTGAGTCCCATAATGCCTCATCTGTAGCTGACATATGCATCTGTGCGTGATATAATTATAAACCTCACATGGGACATATGCTATGAGGCTACTATTATAGTATGTCGTTCACATATTGTAATGTAACACAAACTGCCCTTTTCAGACCACTTGTGGAAAACATTTTCATTATGTAGAGGTTGTCCAGTCAGTCATAAAAGCGATTAAAGTACAGCAGGAAGCCATCCTGTTTATTATTAAGGGTCAGAGGCTGAGATTGTTTTTTGGTGCAAGTAACCTTGACTAACATAAGACATATTCTGCCCTTACATGGGTCAGTAATGTGACTTATCTGTTAATTTTATTCAAATATAATTCATACGTGTGATCACCTCGAATACACCTTTTCTACAATGTGCATGCGTTAATTTCTCTATTAAAATTAATTTTGACGTTTCAATTAAAATTGATAATGATTCTGCTGTCCTGAAATAACAGCTAAATTATTAAAAAATTATTCTTCAAAAGATGTTGTTTGGCATAACCTTTTATTAGTTTTTCTTAGAAATACATTTTTTTATTTAAGGCAAATAAATAATATATATTTAATGCCTTATAAAACTGATAGTTCCAGTCCTTGATTCTGATTGGTTGAGCCGCGTTCGAAGCTGTTGTAAATTACTCTACAAACATACACCTTTGTTTACTTCTGTGTGTTGCTCGGCAACCACTTTGTTGCAACCACAACCGTTTCTGAGGAACTACATTGTTTGGTGGAAGAATACTGTTTTTATTTATATCATTACTCTTTATTTGCTCTGTTTTATTTTGTGAAACCTTACTACGTATATGGAATAACCATTTTATAAAAGCAATAAGCCCCAAGAAGCCGTGGTTTACAGTGAATTTATAACAGCTAAGGGGGTTTTAGGTTTTAGTTTTCTAATAACGCCCCTTAGCTGTTATAAATTCACTGTAAACCAAGGCTTCACGGGGCTTATTGCTTTAATAAGGCTAGATTAACCTGAAAACGCATAATCCAAGTCATATTTTAACAAAACTGCTTATTCATATTTGGACAGATGTTTATCCACCAAGTCAAAGTCATGTGGTGTGACGAGCATGCATTAAAAAACATAAACCTAATAAAACAGGGAAAGATACAGACCTTTATGACTGTGTTTGAAGGTCAGTAAGTTTCTTAAAATATCAGATTTTTTTATTTTATTTTTTTATTATCAGGTCAAGGTTAGTTCAGGTTGTAAAATATCACGTGGTGCAAATCCCTAAAAATAATTATATTTATACATGCATAATATTTGTTATAAAAAGCATTTATTTATTTATTGACAGTATGGTATAAGGAAAATGTTATTACTTTTTATTTGTTGATTATCATATGACATTTTTAGTTATTAAATTAAAACATTACTTGAAAATAGTGTAAAAGTTTTAAAACCATAAGAAACCAATATATGAGCAATATCACTCTCTTACTCGAGCGATACCGGCTCTATATCAGCATGGCTGTGCGGCCGAGTGCCGGAGGCAATCACAGCCGCTGATATAGAGCCGGTATCGCTCGAGTAAGAGAGTGATATTGCGTTTATACAACAGTTCGACGGAACATGCGTGTAATTAAACAAGAAACAAAGGAGTGCCTAATAAAACCCTCTTTTGTGCGGAACTACTTCCTTCCGCCACGGATTCAAAGCTCAAGTTGACAGTTAAACATACGTCACTTTTAGAATTCGTATCAAGGGCATGTGCTGCTTCAGTTAGGTTATTAGTGAGAAATAATGAGGTTATAAGAGAGAAACAATGCGGCAAGACGTGCATCCAAATGAGAGAGAGAGAGACCGCGAAGCTAGACGTTTCTTCTTATATTAACTAACGTACTCTACGATTAGCTCAATGAATAATAAAAAAATAAAAAAACATAGACCCGGCTAGAACAAGCGGAGTGATACAAAATTGTGAAAGGGCGTTCCTGTAGCGATACCAGTACAATATCTCACGGTTCTCAACCAATCAGATTTGGAAGCCAGAACGAACTGTTGTATAAAGCAGTATATACCATATGAATACAGAGTAGTCCCATTATTTTGAATTTTATTTTATTTTGGTATTGTCCCTTTAAATTTTTATAGTTGTAGTAATTTTCTGTGTTTTTTAAATGTATTAGAATACATTTAATACATAAAATATATATATATATACAATTTTTATTTTTTTTCCCCTGTGTTTATCTATTGTTATCTAACCAACATGGGATCAGATAAACTGAGCTGTTTTTTTGTGTTTTTGTTTGTGCTCAGATGTGCACTCCACGCAACACTCCCGCCACGCCGCCCAACTTCCCCGACGCCATCACTATGTTCTCCAAGCTGCGGACGTCTGAATGCACGGGCGGCAGCGGAGCCGGCGCTTCGGCCCAGGTGTCTATGGCGTGTTCTCCTCCTCCCCACGCCTCCGCACAGGGATTCGGCTCCTTCTGGGCCTCCTCGCCCCCCAACCACCAGCCCGTCTGGCTGCCGCCGTCCTCTCCCACAGGCCACCACGCGCTCCATCACCACCACCATCACATGCACCAGCCGCCCACGTGGCCGCCCGTCTCCCAGCCCGCCAACGGCCAGCAGACGCCCGTCATGTCAGCTCTGCACGGCCAGAGATGAGACTCTGCGGCGGGGGAGACGCGGGGAGGGCCGGAGGTGTAAATTGGGGTGAGGATACACGGTTTAACGGGGCGGGAATATACTCACTGAGACTTTGGATGGCCAAGGGGGAAAGACGTGGTACTCTTTCTTTCAGTTTTCTAAAGATGAACAATCTCTCTTCTTTCGGAGATCTCGTTTTGATCGTTTACCTATTGTCGATTTCATTTCTGTCCAAACCTGGGAAGAACCACTATGAGAAAAAAAAAAATTATGGAAGTCATTAAGAGGTGTTAGAGTCCCAAAGAAGCCTCTTTTGTTTCGCTATCCAACAGCGAAAGAAAGCCACGGAGTCGTCGGCAGTGGACGATCAGGGCGAATGTGTGCGTGTGAATCTTCGTTCGTTCACCGTATTCGGACTCTCTCCTCCTCTGTAGCGCTGTGTCGGCAAGAAGCACTCGCAATAAAACGGCTGACAAACAATAAGACTGAATCACATATCATGGTGGTCGTGTCGTTCTGCATCCCAGGAAGCATCAGGAGGACGTTTCTGTATAACTAGTGTCTATTGAGTTCTTAACAGAGGCTGTTATGAGATGATTAATCACCTCTTATTTGTTCGAAATGCACAATTTCAAGTGCGTCGAGTTGAATTTATTCAGAATCAACAAAAACTATTGGTCCAGATATAAATGGAAAAAATCAGGAAGAGTTTGCAATAATCCTGGTCAGAAAGTTCATTCTTGTTTGGTAAATTCGCAACTTTTAGCATGTATGCGGTTAAATCAGGAAAGCTTGTTGTGTTTAAACTAAAATCGTCATTGAGGAATACAGACTCGAGTTCAAAGAAGTGTTTTGTGTTTGTTTTTTTTCCCCACCCCCAAGAACTAAAAATGCTAGCAGACTCTTGTAAAGATCTGAGCGGTCTGATGTTTGGAGGTCCAGCACAGCCGGCGTAGTAAAGCTCAGCTCCACCTACCTCAGCTCCAGCCGTGGCCTGATCCTACCTCCGGCGGCTGAATGGGCTCTCCGTGTGAGCTGCTGCGACCGAGGGCTCAAATACCTCACGCTCTCTGCCGAACGCGCCGTGTGAAAGCGATGAGACGTCTCCGTGGACGAGGACTGATCTGGTGTCACATATTGGCATTTGTGTTGTACTGATTGTAATGTAATGGAGCGGGAAGGCTGACCCTAGATCAGGACATTGATTGGCAGTGGTTTTCTGAGATGACGTGTTTCTTTAGTTTCGCATGATGTCACCTTCCCTTCATTCGTTCATCTTAGACAATCACTTTTGCCGTCTTGAGGTTTGAATTCGTGGTTTAGTATGGACCTCAGTCAGGCTGGCCGCCATATTTAATGTGAAGCGACTGAAAACGAGGCTATGACGGGATAAATGTACAGTTTTTTTCAACGTCGTTCTGTTACATCAGTCATTTAGTTGATTAAACATGAAATGTGCCCTAAAAGAATTATTTTTTTTGGTCAAAATAACTGTATTATTCTTAGCAATTTAGCAGTATTTCATACATTTACATTTCAGTTTAAGTAAGAATGGATTAATGAACGATGCACACAGGAATTTGTTCTGCTTTTTTCAAACTGTAGATTCACAAAGAAATCACTGCGTGAACACTTAATTCAGTTTCAGTTTATGTGAGAATGGATTTATGAATGATGTACAAAAGGAGCTTGTTCAGCTTGTTTCGCGCAAAGTAAATAATTAATAGACGCAATCTTTCGTATTTCAACATTAATTTGATAGGGCAATTTATGCAGGAACAAATTTATGAATGATGATGATCACTTGTTTCATAAATAAGGCAAAAAGATCAATTATTTTGTCATTTATTGCGTTGAATTAAGTAGTCGCAAATTTTGCCAAGAATTGATTTGTGAACCATTTACACCTTCTTAGTTAAATTGTCATTATATAGATAACTAAAAAACAAGCAAAACAAATTTGTGTTCAGAAATCCATTCTCTGTTAAATCAACACTATCTCACGACCAATTCGTATGTATTTTACACGGTGGCTTATTCGTATGAATTTGTACGACCTCATTCATAAGATTTTGTAGGATTTCTGTAAGGGGTAGGGGTGGTCATTCATACAAAATCCGACAAATTTGCCACCTCGTAAAATATGTACGATTTTTCACAAAACGTACAAATTCATACAAGTGCGATTGTATGCATTCGTACGAATTAGCCACCTAGTAAAATATGTACGAATTGGCATGAGATCAAGTTGGTTAAATTGTATTGATGAACTTAAATGCAAAGAGAAAACAATTGTGAACTTTTTACTATTTAAACTGTTCAATTTACGAACTAGTTACCCAAATTCATCCTGCTTGCGTTTAAGTTCACTATTATGATTTAAACGTGACCGAATTTACAAACTATTTGTACTTTCTCAAATACATCGTTGCGTTCAATTTAAGCACACACAGAGTTTGCGAATGTCTTACAAAACCATTCTTTCGTCAATTTTCATGTAACTTAAACACAAGCAGAACGAATTTGTGTGCATAATTTGTAAGTCCATTCTGTTAAATTGTACCATTTTGTTTTGCGAACTATTTACCCAAATTCATTCCAAGTTCATTTAATCGTGACTGAATTTACTAACTTTTTGTACGTTCTCTGATAAATCGTTGCGTTCAGTTTAAGCGCATACAGAATGAATTTGCAAATGTTCATAAAACCAAGCTTGTATAAATGTTCGTGACAAAATACATCCGTTTACGTAACAACGTCCACTGAATAAATTCACAGCTTCCTTCAGTTGTACCAACCTAAATATGGTGTCTAATTCTAACTCGGGTCCATTTTAAGCATTAGCCATTTTGATTTAATCATAGACGGCTACGTGATAGATCAGCTTCTGTGTTTTGGCCCAGAAAATGCATGTGAAATGCGAAAAGTACTCTTGGTTTTGGAAAACGCCACTAGAACGATAATGGCAGATATTGTTTGGTCTTCCGCCACATCTGGTGGCTGTTGTTTGCCGTGTAGAAAGAAACCTAGCATGTTGGTCTCCAAAGGCTGACAATAAGTGTTTTGTAGCCATCTGGGCAGTAGGTCATTCCTGCCAAGACGATTTCTGTTGAAGTGGTGCAAGAGACGCGAGTCTGAAGTCAAACGGCGGTGGCTCTGGTGTCAGTGTTCTGGAGCCTTGTGATTTTTGAAGTGTCTCCATTTAATTCAGCTGTCGCTCGGTTGGATTCCCATAGCAACCAGGCCAGTACTCTCAAATGTCATTCTCTGGAGCGCTGAAAGGCACAGGCATTGACTGTTTGAACAGTTGCGCGGCCGTAGATCTCAGACCGTCGTGATTCAGTTCTTCGGGGACGTGTTTGTTTAGACTGCGGCTGTGATGATCAACATACGCCGTGAGTCATCGAGAGGCAGGAAGACTGACCAGTTCCTTCATCAAGAAAACAAATTCGTTAGCGAACAACTTTTTGTATCGATTTCCCTCCTGTACTGTTTGTTCTTTTCCCTTGTTGAGATTTGTATTTATATGTCTGACAAAAAAGCTAAGATCTGAAACCATTTTGGAGGTCATTGTGTTTTTATTAAGGTCATAATAAATTATTTAATGACTAGTGTGGTTTGTGTTATTTGTCTTTGACGTGTAACAACTAAGTGTGGATTTCTTGCATGCAACTGTAACCCATTTCCGATAATAACAATTTTGTTTTGTAACTGTCTAGGTATGTTAACACACTCAAGCTGCTCGCTCAACAATCGCACGATTACGTGACTGAAACTGGGACATCATTACACAACTTCACATGCTAGCAAGTGTTGATGCAAGCATAATGTCAGCCAAACATGACACCGTTACGAACACTTGCGACTTTCTTCTGAAGAACACAAAAGCAGATGTTTCGAAGAATGTTCACGCTGCTCTTTTCCATACAGTGAAAGTGAATGCGACTGGAGCTCTGAAAAGGGAAATTACATTCGTAAAAGTAATGTTGCGTAAAATTCACGTTTTTAAGTCAGTGTGACAGTTTGGATCCATGAATGATGTACACACGAACAAATTTCTAACAAACATTCATAAATCCATCATTTTGTAGTTTGTCACATTGAATTGAATTTGTGTAAATTTGCGCACATTTGAGTTGTTTACACATTCTTGGTTAAATATCTGTGTAACTTCAACACAAGACTTTTGTACATGGTTTGTAAATCCATTCTCTGTTAAATTGTACCATTAAACTTAAACAAAAAAAGAACAAGTTTGGTTTAATAAGCAATTTATCCAAATTCATTCTGCTCTCACATTCTTGGTTAAATTTTCCGATTTTAAGCACGAGCAGAAGGAAATTGTAAAAGTTCATAAAACCCTCATACATTATGGTTTGTGAGGATAAGAAATAAGAATGGTAGTACAAACAATATTTTACCAAAATTTGGTAATGTGCATCCAATCAAAGTAAATGCGGATTGGGTCTTTGAAAAGGGGGGAAAATTACACAAGTAAACGAGATTTGAGCGATATGCTGTGGACGACTTTCGTCTTATGACTTCAGAAGACTTTTATGATGGTTTATTTTATATTATTTATTGTGGTTGACAGTGCCCAGTATCCGCCCCACATTCACTTTGTATAACACAAAACATTTTGGACATTTTGCACTTAGTATCTTTGTTAAATTAAATATATTATTTATTTTCCATGAAAGAAGCGATTTTGGATTGGAATTACATTGGGAGAAATAATGGCAAGATTGTCATTTCTGCATAAACCAATACATTTTTACATTTACATACATTACAGTTCTTTTACAAAATAGTACCATGGTGTATATAATATCACCATTATTTGATTTGTACCATATATTACCATTTTATATCAGAATAATACCATTGCTCATTAATTACAATATTTTTTTAATTACTTTGTCAACCACTTTGATTTGTTTTTTTGATGAAACCCTGTGTTAGTAATTTGGAAATGACGTCTATGATGCGCTACAGGAAGTGTGTGGTCTGCACATGCTAAAATTGTACACTGAGTACCTTTGTATCTGTGACCTCAGATTGTTCTAAAAACAAACTCCAAATTGGAAACGGGGTGACAATCAAGCTAAAAGCACAAGGTCATGAAATGAGTCATTAGTCGCTCCAAACAAACCTTAAAACATCAGCATTTTTACATCACTTTAACGCAAGACCTCAATTATGCTTATGATGAGTGTTTAGTAAATTGACGTTATACATGTGTAAGATTCAGTGCGATAGCTCACTGTAATGACGACCATGGTGTTATCACCAGTGCTGTTATAGAAACACACTATATTGCCAAAAGTATTAGGACACCTTCTAATGAACAGGTTTGACTACTTTAGTAATTTTTCAGTACAAATCTTATAATGAATTGTGTGCTTCTAATTTTATAGCAACAGTTCGGACAGGACCCTTTTCTATTCTAACACGACAATGCCTCTGTGTATAAGACAAGGTTCAAAAAGGAAATACACTTTTGGCAATATAGTGTATTTCCAACACTGCTGCATCAGTGGGACAGATTATCACCATTAATACTTCAACTGAATAATAAATCTGACAGATATTTAATTGCTGTTTATTAAAGCAGTAGCTGTATGTTGTAAGAGGTAGATTTGAGGTGAAACAGACATGAATCTATACCAGATACTTTGTACTGGTTTGAACTGATTGAAAAAATGTTCACCAACAAGTACTGGGTCAAATTCATCAGATCAACACTGCGAGAGAGTTTAGAATGTAAAAGCGAATTAATACTCACATTGGATGACAAACAATGTTTTGCATATTTAATATGACTGACGCTTATGCAAAAAACATTTATTAAATCTTATATAGATATTCTCAATGTTACAGAGGAACCTTCTGTTTCACCAATATAGCTTGTGTCGCGCACTGCTGTAAACATTTCATTCAGACAATGGAGCGGCTCCTATTGGAGGATCTCTAGAGTGATGTCACCGGCTCATCTTCTGATTGGTTGAGCTCTTTGTGGCGCTCCAGTGCTTCTTTCGGCTCTGTGGTGCTGTCATGGAGTGAGGTCTGAAGTGGGACGTCCTGGGACAGACAGTCCATAGAAGACAGGGGCCGATCTTTCATCGAGGTGCTGGACGCT
>NW_015632746.1:177609-202270 GCF_001515625.1 Sinocyclocheilus rhinocerous
CAGAGTTCAAAGGTTAAAGAGCATTCAAGTGTGAGTTACGATCACAACTGCATCACGTACAACTCGTGAACTGACAAACATGTGAGGCATCTGTCAGACGCTTACATAATGACTTAAAAACATCTCCTTTAAAGGGCCTTGTGAAAAAGAACTTAAGTGTACTTAGCTGTATTAAATGTGCACATGTAGTGCAGATACAATCTTATTTGATCTTAAAATGCAACTTAAAATCTTATATCTTTTAAAAACTATTTGCAGATTATATCAAATAACTGAAATAAAAGACCACCTAAGTGTACTTAAAGAGAGACACTTTCATGACTGCTTTTCAATTTGCTTAAGTCACAATGAAGTTGACTTCTTGTTAAGGGGTTGTTCAAAGCACTAACCCTAAAAACAAGAGACAGTTTAGCAACCTTAGCAAACACCACTGATCATTTCACACATGCTAACTCGGGAGCCGCCCAGAAAAACAGCCTGTCTTTGTTTACCACTGACTATTTTGACTTCTCTATTAGCTCAGGCATGGATAAGATATACACACAGGTTGTAACCTGCTGAGCCTCAACTTGGACATAGCCAGGGTATTTAAAGTTCAAAGGTCAAGAACAGCACCTCAGTGTTAGCAGCTCTTGAACACCGTTAGCCTTGTAGCTAAAATAGGTCAAAAGCCAGTGTTTATTTACAGCCAACTTTAACTGCGTTATTCTCATCTGCTGTGAGTGTGTTTAAGGTCAGCTCCTCATAACCCACCTGAGTGGCTGCGGTGAGTCTTGGCACTCTGTGGCCTTGCAGGACTCCCACGGCCAGCGTCCACTCCACTGGACCTCTGGGACTGTGAACGGCTGACCTTGTCTTTGCTCTTCCAGTTGCCTGCAAGAGCATCAACAATTCAAATGGCAGACATAAGAACACTGACAGCAATTCATTTACTACATGGCACAAGCTGATTGGCCTCTGCTGATTCTGCAGTCTGTGAGCTGCTTGCTCAACATTTAAATAGTCTGGTTCAAAGTTCACTGTAAGCTGGCCCTGCAGCACATTATAGAGTTCCTCTGAAACCCTCCACCTCCCCCAGCACCACCTGTCTAAATCTGCCACAGGATTTATATATGCAGGGGTGAACGTAAGTTTTTTAGTCTGAGAGCACCTGGTGATTTTGTTTAGTGCTCACACTGCACGTAGTGTGACCTATTAAATATAACTAGTTACTAATTAGTGCTGTCAATTGATTAAAAAACTTAACTAATTAATCGCACATTTTCCTGAAACCAATCGTGATTATTCGAGATTAATCCCACCTAACATTAAAGTTTTTAAATATACTTTAATATTGCAATAATTTCACATTTAATCTTCAAATTAATGTAGAAACAACATAAAGACAGTATATTTTTAATATTTGTTTAATGGCATCTTTTTTTATGACTGAAGGCGAGTCATTTGGGACAGGGCCTATCACTGATACCAATACTACTGATGTCTCTAGGAAATTGTTCTTTTTTCCCCTAATATTTAACCACCGACTAAACGTAATGTTGTACTTTAAAACGTAGACTTTAAAACATAACTTCTAATTTAAGTAAACTTAAAACAATCTTCACATAAACCCATTGTAATAAATGTCATATTTACCTGTGCCCTTCAGCAAGTACGAAATATACAGAAATTATTATCAAACACTAAGTTCTAAATTAGATATAGATGAATCCTAAAAGCTCCCAAAGTTATTGATTTCCTCTTTTCTCGTTTGTTCTTTGTTTAACAGTCATGACAGCAGTTGGGTTGTTAGGTTATTTGGCTGCTATTACTTTAAGAGCTGCCACTGCTGAACGTAACGCGGATCTGACACGCATGCTCGTAGTTTCATTCGCGCTTAAATATGAAATGATACAGGCTACAGCGCACGCCTCTGTATTTGTATGTGCAATTGAAGAGCACACGCTACGAGCACAGTATAATGGCTGACAGTACAGGAAAATTTGTTTTTACTGGCATATGGCCTGACAACATCTGGAAAACTGGAAAAATGTATCGCCTGCATTTACGTGCTAATTTTAACAGCACTAAAAATAATTAAAAATAGTAATAGTAGTATTATTGCACTTAGATGATAAACGAAATAGTAAAGTGTGATAATACTATCATATTTTAAAATAAAAAGTGAGTATTAAATAAAAATACAATTCTTATATAGTAGGCTTAATATATATACTGTATATATATATATATATATATATATACCTATTCATGCAGCAGCAGACATAAACTTTTGTCTGACAAACCTTTATTACTATTTCTTAGGGAAAAACATATAGTTCAATCATGAAACTCTAGATGGCGCAGACTGAAGGTCCTTAACATGCAACCTGCTAGCAATCACATCATTCATTGCATGGCACAAGCTTGACTGCTGATTCTGCAGCCAATGAGATTGCTTGTTCAACATTTAAAAAGTCTGGTTTAGAGTTCCTCGTGTTCCTCTGAGACTCTCCACCTCCCCCAGCACCACCTGTCTAGATCTGCTACGGGATTTATGAATGGCTATTCATGCAGCAGCATATCTTACATGCTTACAGCAGCATGTCTATATATCTATTGGCAGTAGCAAGTCCTTCAAGGCCAAATCAAGCTCAAATCAACGTTAAACATGCAAACAATATCATAGAGAGCCCTCACGACTGTGTCAAGGTCAATAATCTCTTAAATTCTCAGACAATTTGACCATTTTATGACATGGCTTAGGTTATAAAATGTCATGTGGTCTAATTTCCCTAAAATGATATATGGTATAATGGTTTCATGGTAGGTCTGTCTGGAACGGTTTTTACATCATTCTTTCTCTGTGGAGATATTTTCTTCAAGAATGTGACTGTTGTGCTTTGTGTGGAAACAACAACTTCTGACCTTCAACACTAGACTCGTTTTCTCATAAATCATCGCTTTACCTCATGACATGGATAAGATGCCAAACGTTTGCTCGGTCAAGCATGACACGGCTCATCTGCCAAGCAAGCGTCTTTTGTTTGACTTTCAACCGTCTTCCTTTGATTCGGTGATACAACGAAGGGCAAGGTCTGAGACCAATTTTCCTCCAGGTCTGTTGTCACTTCCAGATGGTTTCTCATTGCTGCTCTGCTATTATGTAACGCAGAAATGTTCGGTTCTTTCCAGCAAGCAACATTAAACTAGGCACCCTACCAAGTCCAATCTCAAGCCCTACTGTTCTTCCTTCAGTCCTATTTTCCTCAGTCCTGAATAAAACTACAACACAACCAACCACTCTACATAACACTAAATCAAATTTTCAGTAATCTTCTCTGTCTGCTACCAGGGAGCTCTTCTTCTCCCCCACAGTCCAGACCCAGTTGTCCACAGTGAGATGAGCAAAAAGTGGGTCAAGCGTGCAGATGGATATTATGATGCTATCATGATAACATGCGTTGCGTAACGAGTCGTGAGGGGAAGCATGATCAGGGCCGTGAGGCCCCTGTATAGACTTCAGTCTGGACATTGTCCTGAACACAACAGAAGTTCCTACCATCAATGAACAGCTTACAGCTCAAGAATCAGTCATTCATGTGCTCAACTGTTCTCATGTCAACGCTGATCCAGATCTGGAGCGAGCAAACACAAAGTTTCTTAGGGGAACGCAGTACTTTTGTGAGAGAATGCAAAAGACTGGCAAGCAAACAAAGTTTTTTGAGGGAACACAATATTTTTGAAAGAGAACGTAAAGGTTCTTGAGGGAATGCAATACTTTTGCAAGAGAACACAAAAGTTGCAATGAAAAAGCATTGAAATACAATATGAAATACGCCTAAGACGTCCATAACCAGTTCTCTCAAATTCATGATATTTCTATTTCTAGGTGCTGAAACTCCAAAAACAATAACGCTAATGAAAAATCAATGAAGGTAAATGACACTGAGGTGGAGCTACACCATAAAGCACCATGAAAGATGTCTATGTAACTCATGTGCTTTATTCCAAGTCTTCTGAAGCATTACAAAGACTATAGAATACCCAAGACGTGTCACTCATATAGTTTTGAATGAGGAAAAATGCAACGCTTAATATGGCCGCTCAATCGCAGGAAGCCCCGCCTTCTGAATGAAAGAGCCAATCGCTAATCGGTAAAGTCAGCGCGTCACTGTAGCTGCCGTTAGAAGTCCCGGTTGCTATAGAAACAGTCAGCGCTCTGAGACGTGCGCTCTAGCCTGAAAAATATGCTTTTTATAACGCTATTTGAGCAAAAGAAACAACATTTATGACACAGTTGTTGTCAGATTTCATTAGTGATTTCAAATATAAAATTTAATCTTAAACTTAGTGAACAGTTTTGGAGAATTTGATGTTTCCCCATTCAAAGTGATAGGAGCTGCACTTGCATGCCCGAGAGGCGTTTCAAAGATGGCCGCCGAGTGACATGGCTTGCCTTAAAGGGACTTTGATAATTAGCATATACAAAAATTGAGATTTGAGAGCTACAGTGAAGAATGCCTGTTCATATGATTTCAAAATGCTTAAAATATTGCACAGAAATCGTATGGACTACATTTATAATTATTAAATGGTGTTTTTATAGTTTGGTTGTCATTTTTGGAAATTGACAGGCGTGGTCAATAAAACAATAGCAGTATGCAGGTTTGAAACATTATGAGGGTGAGTAAATAAGGACAAAACTCTCATATTTAAATGAACTTTTAAAGCTTTCATTACAGTAAATGGAGGCTTTATAAATGTTTAGAAGTGATAGGAATGGATACTGTGTCAATGGCCAAAATTGATGTCTAGGAAAACAGACATTTTTCCTATTTTGTGTTTTCAGTTGTGATTATGAAACATGCCGAATCGTGCAGACATCATTTTTGGCCAAAGCTAACATACAAAGCTTGCTCTCATTATTCCCAGCCTATAATTGAATCAATCACTATGGCAGGTGTTAGCCATAGTGAATGTGTTATTCATTTCTAACACAATAATCCCAAACACACCACATACGCAATGCAGGCGAGCAGCGAGAGTGTTACTTAATCCCAATGAAAACCTTTGGGAAATTCATAGCTGATGAATGAATCTCAACTTTGGGAGGAATTTAAGGAGGCTTTGCAAGAAATTGGGCATGATACATGCAGAAAGCTTATTGAGTAATGCCCGAAAACAACGGTGAACCAGTGAAATATTAATAACTGACTATATTGTAGTCAAAGTATGCTTTATTTCCTGTGAGTTACTTGTTTTTATAAGCATTTGCTTAGCTAAACAAAAACCCATATTTCATTATCCATATTAACATACTCCTCATATTTTGATGGTTTAATCAAACTTGATGGGTCATTACTGTGCAAATATTCCCTCTGGCTATTACTGTGTGTGGAGTGTGACGTGTGATATTACCTTCTCGAGGAGAGATGGTGGGAAATCTGGTCTCGGAGAGTCTCACTGCTCTGCTGCTCATTCGGCCCTTGTAGACCTGTCCATCCAAACCTAAGATGTCCACCTCTGCTGCCTGAAGAAACACAGCTCACGGTTCATACATACTCACTGTTTATGACATTTTCAACGGATTCTGTAGCAGACCTGTGTGGGTGGTCCAGTGGACACGGGCCGACTCTCCTCTTCGCTCTGGATCAGATGGGTGATGTGCTGAAGGCGGGTGTAGCGGCGGCTGGGGTAGGTGAGGGTGTGGCTGCCCCCACAGTTACGGGACAGGTAACAGTAATCGGCCATTTCTGGGATCCTCTCACTGCACAACAGACAATAAAACATCACTCAGCACTCTTAAAGGGATAGTTCACCCAAAAATGAAAATTAATTATAATAATAAATAAATCATTAATTACTCACCCTCATGTCGTTCCAAACCCGTAAGAGCTCAGTTCATCTTCGGAACACAAATTAAGATATTTTTGATGAAATCCGAGAGCTTTCTGACCCTCCATAGATCGCAAGGGAACTACCACGATCAAGACCCAGAAAGGTAGTAAGGACATCTTTAAAATAGTCCATGTGACATCAGTGGTTCAAAGACTGACACTGAAGACAAGGAATTGTTGAATAAATGCACAAAAAGTATTCTCGTAGCTTCATAACATTACATTTGAAACACTGATGTCACATGGACTATTTTAACAGCTGCATCCCAAATGACGCATTACACACTATGCACTTATACACTATGTACTTAGGCACTATGTACTCATCCATATAGTGTATGAATTATATAAGGTTATTTTGTGATTCATAATCAGAGTCTGATAGCCCCTCCCCCTTCGCCACATAATTAAAGCTGCGACAGTTGAGTGCATGAAGTGTCCAACATTCCACACTTCATTTTTAAATTTTTTTTTTGTTATTTAAGTGCACTTTTTCTTCTTGGAATTTTCAGTGTGAACACAGTACTTGCACTATTTATACTACAAAACGTCATAGAATAGTGCATAAGTATGCGGTTTGGGATGCACCTGTTTTTCTTACTACCTTTGTAGCCATTGAACGTGTCAGTTGCGTTGCTGAAAGCAAGCTCTCGAATTTCATCAAAAATATCTTAATTTGTGTTCTGAAGATGAACGGAGGTCTTACGGGTTTGGAATGACATGAGGGTGAGTAATTAATGACAGAATTTTCATTTTGGGTGAACTATCCCTTTAAAAAGATTCCGAAAAGGGGTTTTCTGTTTCCCCAGAGAACCTTTCAGTGATCAGTTCTTAAAAGAACCATTTTTTCTTAGTGTGAAGAACGTTTATTCACTATAAAGAACCTTTAGTGCAATGGAACGTTTCCGCGGATGTTGAAGGTTCTTCATGGAACCATCAAAGCCGATGAAGATCCTTTATTCTTAAGAGTACATGAACAGAGAGTTTTAAAATATACATTTTCTGGAGTCTCTAGATATCTGTGGCTGGTCTGTAAAACTGACGTTTACCTAAGAAAGCTTTGCTCTGTGTGTCATGAGTCTAACTCGCTGCTTGCTCATGGTCCGACTGCTGCTCCTCTTTGCTGGACCCAGGTTGGGCCGGTAGCGGGTCCGAGAAATGTCTGGCAGACCCTGGCTGTATGGGAGCTTTGGGGTCCTTGATTTGGGACACTGACTAAACTCTTGATCTATCTGCCTGCATATTAAAACATGGCTATGCTCATCCTGCGCCGAGCCTCTGTCAAAACAAGCCGTCTTAAAGTTATTCTGGTTAGTACCTGGCTCCAGGCTGAGACAAATAAACGCTCAACTTATTAAGATCTCATCACTAATCGCCACTGGTCATGGGGACCAGTGTTGCCAGATTGGAAATGTCCAAGTAATGCACCAGAAGCTCAAAATTATCGTATTTGGAAGAAAATTAGCGTGCACGAGTCAAACGTTCAGAATACAGTTATTTATCTAGATGTTACAGCTATTTATCCTTTTCAGCACTCATTTTCTATACTTTATTGCAAAACTATCGACCGCAGCTTTGAAACAACTGACCTAGTGCGGCAGGAACGTGCGAGAGAGAGTCAATCTCCACGATGATTGGTCGAGAAGACGTGCGATGAGATGAAAGACATGCGTAACACCACGTTCAAGTCTCCTCACAATCATGAAGGTAGACGTAGGATCCACACAGCTAGATCAATGAGTATAGAAGCCCTATGATTATCATTTGATGTCACAAAATTCTGAAATGATCGTACATTATGGTAGCATTGATCGCACATCGTACAGAGGTCAAAATTATGGTACAAATACGATAATTATCGTACGTCTGGCAACACTGATGGGGACAGTATTTCACTGCTTAATTTTAATTTTATTTTACACTGGGATAAAAAATGGGACACCTTCATATCATTTCATTAAATAACTAGAAAAGAAGCATACTTCAACTTCATCTGATATATTCCAAGTACTCTATGTAGTAAGTATACTGCTAGTAGTATACTTGTAAGTGTACTATTTCAATTCTTCATGGGACAAAATTGACCCACTTTTTAGTTTATAAAACAAATTTTTATATGTATAAGTAGTAAACTTTAAGTACACATCTAGTTTGTATATAGTTAAAAGTATTTATTTTGTATTACAACTATACTACTAGTGAATTAGCTACTTCAAACCCACTTTTTAAGTACACTTTGAAGTATACTCTCAGTGAACTACCGGTTTATACTATACTGCAAGTATACTTGATTTTTTATCATCATACTTTTAGTTTAACAATTGTATTAGTTTTGCAATTTAAGTACACTACTAGGTTTCAATTTAGGTGTTAATTTTTAGACTTGAAATAATTTTTTTTATATACTTTTAAATGTGATCTACAAATCAGTGGATTTATGCCAAAGATTTATGTATTAAATAAAGACACTTGCTCTTTCTGCAATTTGACTTGATATTTTGGGTCGAGTAAAATAATAAAATATTTTATGGAAATATATAAATAGGTAATAAATATTCCTTTTGGTTGTAATTCTTTATTCTGGTAATGACTTAATATTTACTCTAAGCTATTCCACCCTAAAACTGACTTGTTACTATAAACTACAATACTATAACCTTGAACCTGTAAAGAATACTTCAATATGCTTTTCTCTTAAGTATATCTTGATGAAAGGATTAAAAACATGAATAGTCCAAATATAAATATAGACTTTTCTGTGTACTTGTCAGTATAAGCCAACTATACTTAAGTGTAATTTGCAGTACATCTCTGATAACTACATAAAAAGTAGACTGAAAGTTTACGCTCTTATTTTGAGTTGAAAAGAAGTATAGGCTTACTAAGAGTACGCTTGAATACTTCTAATACTTGAATACTTTTTGTGAATGTTTTTGCTAGAAAAAAGTGTGCTTGTGTGATTTTATTCTTTAAAAGAAATGCCACCTGTTTTGATATTTCGTTATATTACACAAAGAGTTGATACATTTTTAGGTGTGTCCAAATACTTTCTGTTAGTTCCTCAAACACTGTCCTAAAGTACACAAAGTTTTTGTACGTACAGAACAGCGAGGTTCGTGTCAGGTATACTGTGCGGTATCTGCAGAACACAGTGGAGCAAGTTTGGGTTTTGATTCCCCCCGCTGGACAAGCACAGTAAATGCTGCAGTGGGACGTGTCTCACCTCCTGCAGTGCTGTCGCACCTGCTCCAGCTCATACACAGTGTAGGGCCGGCTGGACTTGTGAGAGGGCAGTCCTGGGGCAGAGGGCAGAGTCACCAAGTTCCTGTGAAAAAAACCGAGATCGTGGGAGACGACTATAGTGTTTACAACAACAGTGTAAGGATGTCTAATGAGAACACTTGACAAGTGACAGGGGAGCGCGGGGCACAAAGTAACACACGTGGTTTGAATATTTCCACACATGCTAGCAAAACACAATGTATGGTATTTACTAGTTGCCATATCAAAGTGTGCCAAAATTCAAAAATCTTTTGACGATATCGCTGAACATTTATTTGACCATAGTAAAAGTACATTTCTGGCTTAAAGGGGTCATATGATGCGATTTCAAGCTTTCCTTTCTCTTTGTTTTTAGCATTCATTTAAAATGAGACAAATCTGATATTAGCTTAAACTCCAATCTGTTATTTATCAGTTTAGATAGTTCTTCAATGCTACGCTAACTAGCAGAAGACACAAACCAGCTGCGCATATGGGAAAACGTTGTAACACTGCGTTACAATGTGCCCCGCTATTATTAAATTATGCTATTCTATGACATTAGCCATGCAAATTTTACTTTAATGAGAAACCACGAGAAAGTGAATAAAGACTGACAGTCAATGTTTAATGTACATAAGTTATTATTTCAAGAAATGTAAAGCAGTTTGGCTCGTTTATGTGGGCCGTCCCAAGCATGGTTGCAATGTGTTCATTGTTAAACTCCAAAATCATTCTTAAAAAACGCCATTGTTTTATTTGAAAATGTTAATAATTGTATTTTATTGACAAAATATTTATTTGTCTTGTATGCTTTTTTCATTAGATCAGATAATATTTTAAGCTGTCACATGGTCATACCACACTGACTAATATCTCAACCAAACTTAGCTTTACTGCTTATAAAAAACATCTTTCATTTAGACATCTTTCAAATGAACCCAGGGTTATTAAACTTATTAAAACCATCCATGACAAAAACATTTGATATTTATAAAACAAATTAAACTAAATGTTAACTCAAATAAGGTAACTTAAACTTGTTTGTTTTAGCTAGTTGCCAAGGCAACGTTTTTCATTTTTATTTAGTTTTAATTGATGACTGAAAAAGATAACAAAAAAAAGAACTAAAAGTGAAATAAAAATTCATACAAAATGACAATAAAACTACTAAAACTTTATATAAAATTGCAATGAAAACAGAAAATATAAAAATAAAAACAAATTCAAAATATTGATAAAAACTGTAATAGTTTCTCAACTGAAGCCCCACAGAAAATATTACAATTAATTTTTAATTAATAAATTGAAATATACATTATGGAAGATGTGTGTATTCATGTCATTGTCTGTATGAACAATTTAATGTATTTTTAAATACCTTTAATGTATTTTGACAAAAAATGTACAATAAAGTTAACATTAGCTGATGTTACAACTGTTCATTGTTAGTTCATGTTAGCTCAGGTTCATTAAATTCAATTTGATTTGAATAATGTATTAGTAAATGTTGAAATTAACATGAACTAAGATTAATGCATGCTTTAGAATTATTTTTATTAGTTGTCATGTTTACTAATAGTGTCAACAAATGAAACCTTACTGTAAAGTGTTACCAAAAAGTGTCATATCAGTTGTCCTTTATAATATTTACGTACTGTCCTGGTGTCATCATATCCACGGGACGATCACAGGAGATGCAGTGAAACCGGGCCACTAATTGTCTTTGACACAGAGTAAGAAACACACAAACACAGTGAGGCTTGTTTCCATACAACCACCATCATATTTGTCAAACAGAGGTTATTCAGATAGTGATAATGCAACATTACAGAAACATACACAATGATGCAAATGCTTGGCAAACGCATTCCCAGCATGCTTTGTGTCATGAATTCAGCTCTGAATGCAACAACATATGTTTTGACATACTTGTGTAGAGAACTTCAGGCATTAGGGTTTAGTATATGTTTGACTTTAGGTTTAAGGTCAAGCTCAGTGACTATCAGCATAAAGTCTGATCCACATTGCAGCAATGAGATGCAATGAGATTCACCACAAATTCGCCAAAACGCACAATACTTATGAACTGCCATGAGTGTGTTGACCGGTCTGAAGGTGCGGAAACATTTAGTGTTGCAGGCAAAATCCAGTCATTTCAAAAGGAATTCACACAAATGGAAATTTTGTATCATTTTTTTTTTCACGCAAATTAGCTGCATTGACCAACAGAATGAAGCTTGGCGTAAAAGTGAGTTTTGTGTTTTGTGCATCAGTGGAGAATGGACCTTTTCGGCTGGTGAAATTTCACGAATTTTACATAAATTTAGCAAATTTGACATTGCACCAGTGGAATATGCAGGTGTGCTCATCTAGTCAACATATCAAAAGACAAAACTTCTATACAATATTTAGACAATATTTAATAATAGACAAAAATAAAATTAAAATAAAGAAAATTAAATATATTAAAGGTTTTAGTGCTGATTGTCAGTATTATATAATATTAGTGCTGTCAAATGATTAATCGCGATTAATCGCATCCAAAATAAACGTTTTTGTTTACATAATATATGTATGTGTACTGTGTGTATTTATTATGTGTAATTTAATTTAATTTAATTTAATTTAAAATGAATGTGTATTTGGGTAAATCTCACAAAAACATGTCCAGGTCACATTTCACCCCAAATGAAAAAGAAATTTAAAAAAGAAATGATGCCTTTTTAAAGATAATTTTATTCATAATGCTTAGCTCCAAACGTAAACAAAAAAAGTCACTATATTTCTGGAAAAGATAGAACAGTGAGAAATGTAAGTTATACAAGTTCATAAAGGTTTGAAAATATTTTTACACCATGGAGAATTTCAATGACTTCAAAGAAGGACTGCTTCGGTCTGTCCGTCTCTCACCTTGCAGTCCATCTCAGTGGAGATCTTCTCGATCACCTTGTTCCAGTCCTGCTCCTGACCGCTGATCTTCCTCAGCAGATCCTGTATCATGTTATTGAGCTGCTCTGCCATGCTGTCGAACTGCATGCGGCTCACCTTGCTCTCCAGAGCCCGCTTGTCTGCTTTCTGAGGAGCAACGAGATGACATCCACTGACTGAGAGTGACTGTGATGGTCCAGTGGGGACCACAAAGAGTTGATGAACTTGGATTGTTTATGAACTGTATAAAGAAACAACTCACGATTTCAATCTCCATTTCCACCACTTGCTTGTCAGCTTTCTTTTCATCCAGTTCCTCCACTATCTTGAACAGACGCTGGAAAAACCACAAGCTAAGTAAGTGATGGAAGTAAATGATGTCTTATGAGGCTCTCTGTTTACTCACGTCGATGTGTGTCTGTTTCTTGCTGTGTTCCTCCATCAGGCGGTTGGATGTTCTGTGGAGTTTCTCACACTCGGACTGCAGCTGCAGTATGGCTCCCTCTAAGTCGCTCACCAGATTAGTGTTCTACAGCAAAACAACATCACACACTCATACGAGAACATTTCAGTCATCTTTTGGAAATCAGGAGACTTCAACATCTCGTTTAAGTGTTTCCTTCCAGATGTTTCCTAAAATGACTTAAGAAGAATAAATATGAAGAAGAGACATTTCATGTCTGTCTCTGTGTCATGTACCTGGTTCCTGTCCTCATGTCCCTGGTTCATGAGGTGAGTGGTCTTGTCCTCAGGTTTGCTGCATGACTGGGACAACTGACTGACCTCCTGTTCCTGACCCTGACCTCCTGTCTGCTGTTGACCCTGATCCTGACCTGCACTCTGAGCCTGATCGTCTGCTTTGCTGAAGCTTACTGCCTCCTGCTGTCCACTTTGTGAGAGTAGAGAGGATGAGGAGGACCTCATATCCTCCATCATAGCCTTGAGGCTGTTTAACTACAGGTGAACCGTAAAAAAATGAAAAGAATGTTCATGAAAAATAATAATACAGTGGTCGGATATCAGGCCGATAAGGGTGGGTGATATACTGTATAGATAATTGCAAGATATTAGTTTAATGCAAAAAAAATTATGCAGGGAAGAAATCATTTGTAATGATTTTGTAATTTTTAAGAAATCATGTAATCTTTTGTAATTAATATGTGATTAATATTTGTGGCCTGTATGTTTTTTTTTATTATTATTATTACCAAGGTTGCATTTATTTGATCAAAATATGGTAAAAATATGAATATTGTGAAATATTATTACAATTTAAAATAACTGTTTTCTATTTGAATATATTTTATTTCTGTGATATTAAAGCTGTATTTCCAGCATCATTACTTCAGTTTTCAGTGCCACATGATTCTTCAGAAATCATTCTAATGTACTGATTTGCTGCTTAAGAAACATTTCTTAATATTATCAATGTTGAAAACTTTTGATTATTTGATGAATAGAAAGTTCCAAAAGGCCCTATTTTTGAAATATACATCTTTTGTAACATTATCATGTCTTTACTGTCACTTTTGATTCATTTAATGCATCCTTGACAAATGAGAGTATTGATTTCTTTTTAAAAAATAAATTAGATACTGATCCAAAACATTTGAATGATAGTCTACAGTATTTTTTGTAAAA
Organism: Sinocyclocheilus rhinocerous; assembly: GCF_001515625.1. Taxonomy (NCBI): domain Eukaryota; kingdom Metazoa; phylum Chordata; class Actinopteri; order Cypriniformes; family Cyprinidae; genus Sinocyclocheilus; species Sinocyclocheilus rhinocerous. The sequence continues at coordinate 191,322 of NW_015632746.1, forward strand.
TATTTTAATATATGAAAATATACACGGAAAGAACAAGCAACTAATCGAAAAAGTCAAGCAAACTAGTCATGCCCAAATAAAAGCACAATTAAAATTATAATAATGCTGCAATGCAGAACACTGATATATAATATATATATATATATACTGTATATATTTGATTTTCGGTGTGTTTACTATTCTGACCTGCTCTTGTATGTGTATGTCTTCACTGTATCTCCCTTCTGCTCTGTCACGCATCTTCTCTCTTATCAGCTCCTGCACTTTCTCATCCAGCTTCAGTACTGCAATCCTGCATGAGTGTGTGTATGTGTGTGAGACATACAGTAAAAAACACTTCTATTGTGCTTTCTTTTCTAATTTATTAACTGCTAATAAAAGAATTAGTGGGATGACTTCCTCCAGAAAACTGAGGAACAATTTGATCTTGACATAGTGTCAGTTTAAAATGTTATAGATGTGTTTGTACATCTCTCTTCTGATGCTGCATTCTCATTACTGCAACTAATGCAACATTTCCGAACACAGTGACCAATTTTGACCACTGAATGCAAATGTTGCTGTTTCAAAGTTGTGGGATACGGTTTGTAACATGTCTCTAATGATTGACTGGTAGACTTGAGATGAATAGTACCTGATGTGAGTCGTCTGCAGGTTCAGCTGCTCTATCTGTGAGGAGCGTGTGTCCTGACCGCTTGCTGAACCTGTGCTCTGTCCTGCAGAGTCTGAACTCTCACACACCTGTACCGTCCTCATGTCCATCAACACACTCTCCACGTCTGACACCTACAGGAGTCATCTAGACTGTAACATGCTGCTTATGCTCCTGTATATGTTTGTGTCTGTGTGTTGGACCTACATAAAACTTCCCCGGGAGTAAACTAAATCTGATCAAAAACCTCATTTTAGATAGATAGATAGATAGATAGATAGATAGATAGATATAGCCCGGCACTGGTTGCTTAGTCACCGGAATGAGTCTGTTTGACTGACACAAATGACAAAGAACAATATAAGTCTAGGTGAGGCTCTGTTTACATAATTACAGATATTGTAAAGATCAAATCAGCTTCTTAAGGGATTGTAAAATCTGATACAGTAACAAAATGAAAAGACCGGTTTGAAGGACAGTTTAGGGTGTAGTAGTTATTACTTTGATTTTAAAATCATAGTCAGTATGAGTGTTTCTGTCATACCTTCTCTTTATCTGCTAGCAGACTGTCCACAAGAGCCCTCAGATGATTCAGCTGCTCTGGCACATGGTCAGGAATCTGCCTCTCTTCTACAGAAATCACAAAACATATCAAGCAAAATGTCAAAAACACACTTAAACATACACAAGCTTAACCCTTATGCATCCTTATGGACATTTTTGTCTTTTTCAGTTTTGTTTTGTGTTAATGCCAACTGCATACATTTGGGCACAAGTGTGTACTTTTATTAGAATTTTTATATTTTACCTGCATTTCCTTTAATAAATTTATTTTACACTAGGTACAAAAAATAGTTCCTCTCAGGACCTTAAGGACAAAAATGTCCCCATTAAAACGGCAATTTTTAATCCCAGGGCCATTTAACTATAAAATGATGCAGTCTTTGTTAATAGGCTTTCATTCTGTTGGCAAGGCTTCAAAATTTTTTTTTTTTTACAATTTGTTTACCATATGGTGCCATTTTCTCAGGTTTGGCCTATAAAGCAAATACTCACATTTTTCCTGTTTTCTGCTTTTGCTGTATTATAGAGTCATTTGGATAAATTATGCAGCTATAATTGTGTGGGTGTGTTAGTATGGATGTCAGAGTGTGGTTTGTATGTGTGTCCTAAAAAAAATGTGTGTGTTTGTTTGTGTGCACCTGTAATGTTTGAGAGAGAGAAATTATACTGTACTGCGAATCACAAATCCCACCGCTGTGTATGCCAGCGGAGCTCTGCTGGAATCTAATGGGAAAAGTTTGGTACTGCACCCAAACAAAATCTTACTAAAAGCTCATTTTTTGAGATATCAACCTCAAATTTGGAACACAACTTGTTTAGATTTATGGCTTTGATTTTCTAGCAACTAACATATTTTATAAAATATATATTTTATATAAAAATGTATCATAAATCATTTTCAGAAACTTAAACCTCTAACTTTTTTGGTTTCAATTTTTTTTTACAACTTTTTTAACTTCAACAATAATCTGCCAAGGGTCTTTTTAAAAATGAGACCAAACTTAAGTCTGTACTCCCAAGCTTCAAATTTTTATAACATGGACATGTTTTGTCCTCCAAGGACCTTTTTAATTGACGTACAAGGGTTAATAGTAACTTTACTGTAAAAGTATATATAAAAAGTATTCTTAACACATTTTATGAGAGGGATATTTGATTGGATGAGGTGCAGATGCAAAATGCAAACAAAAATATTAAGTAAATATGTTTCTTGGTAACTATGGACATAATATGGGAAATTGTTTATTCCAATGTTAACATTAAAGAGATCCCTTGTGAAAATTAGTACACTTTAACATACTGCTAAAAAAAGAGTACTTATTATGGAAATAATATGGTTTAAAAGAATGTACTTATGTGTGAACTGAATGAAATTGCAATTAAATGAAAATGTAATATTGTTTAAATTTATATTAAATGTAATTAACTGAACTATAGAGTGCTTTTTAAAGGTAATTTCATAATTACTTTTCTTGTCTGTTGAAATATGGTTAAAGTGTACTGATGAATGTACTGACACGCATTTATGGTAAACTAAAATATACTTTAATGTCATTTCTATTAAAACTTGTATTTCATGTTTTTTTTTAAATATATTTGTAATTACAAAAAGAAGCTGCAATTTAGTACATTTAAAACTACACTAAATTAAAAAAAATTTACTTGTAAATGTAATATTGAATAACTCACTACAGTTAAATTATAATCAAGTACTTTAGATGTTTTTTAGTATGTTAGTCAACACATCAAAATAAGTGTCGTTATTAAAAGCATGGCAAAAGATTATTGAAACAATGATTTAAAATGTAATTTAAAGTACAAACGTTTAATCTGACATTATTACAAAGTGTGTTAAAACAGTCATGAAAGTGTATTATCTGTAAGTACACTTAAGTGGGCTCTTATTTCATTAATAAATGTAAAAAAAATCTTTAATTTTTTACCCACCATCAGGTTGTTTCAAACCTGTATGACTTTCTTTCTTCTGTAGAGCACAATAGAATATATTTTGAGAAATGTCTCAGTGTTTTTTTTTGTTTATACAATTAAAGTTTTTCATTCTTGTTTTGGACCCCATTGTCTTTCATTGTATGGAAAGAAATGATTTATACATTCTTCAAAATATCTTGTGTTCCATAGATGAAGTCAGTCACATAGGTTTAGAATGACATGATGGTGACTTGAGGCCATGCCGCTTTGTAAACATGAATATGCATAATGTATCATAACTGTGGTTAGAATTATTATTGAATAACAAGAGACATAATGCATATAAAGCATGTTGCTGTCTGTGTCATACCCATGGCATTGAGAAGATCACGCAGATGTTGAAGCTGGGTCTGATCAGCCTTGTTCGCCTCCAGCTGCCCCACGCGGGCCTCCAGACTCTCGTGCCTGTCTCTCAGTCCGCCCACCTCCATCAGAGCCTCTACGGTCTCCGGGTAGCACTCAGCCCCAATGCTGACCCGGGACAGTCGGCGGCCCGTCACAGTGCACAGAGCCCCGTCAGACAGGGACTGCTGGGGAGGAGAAACCCGCCGAGAGAGATCTACACCAGCTGTGCCACCTGTACCCGCTCTGTCGTCTTTGAACGGGATACCCAGGTTCAAAGGGTGAACGGGTGCAATGTTTTTAGCGGCGGAGAGAGTGTCCTGCAACCCCTGGGAATGTAAGAGGGAATGTCATTTACAAAGAGCATCTCATGAATGAGAATCAGCTTGTCCTTCAGTGTATATTGCGCTTTGCATGAAACACTGAGACGGATGTCTTTGTTTTTAGCCTCGGTTTGTGTTTGTAGATGTTGGTTATGCATTTACATTTAGCAAATCATTCATTCCGGTCAATGTTTGCCTCAACTGCAGCTGCCGCCTGCTCTAACCAAACAATGACTGTGGTAAGAACCTGTGAGATTTAGTGTGGCTGTGAAAGGTTATTGGCTTCTGAAAGCTGCAGGACACACTAAATTGACTTCATGCTGTGTATGGAGTGATTACAGATGGACGTACCTCCTGAATCTTCTGCCTCTCGCTGATGAGCGCAGCCTGCATCACTTCCCATGTGACACACTGCGTGAGCTCCTCTGGAGCAGGGTACTGGGCCATCTTGTCCTTCAGCTCTTTCTGAGAAAGAGGAAAAATATAATGTGTTTGTGTGTTTTCTAAATAAACACCACACAACTATTTTCTGATGTCAGGTAAAGGCAGCAAAGTCTCTCCATCCACTGAAAGTCCATGTTATTGTTTGAGCACAAAACAATTTAAAGGGATAGTTCACCTAAAATGAAACATTATGTCTTGTTTTACTCATCAACATGTCATTCAGATCAGTTTGACTTTATTTCTTCTGTGGAACATGAAAAGAGAAAATCAGCAGAATGTTGAAGCTGCAACATTTTGCAATACGGAATAGTGACTGGGGCAGGGTTTATTTTTAGGATTTTTTTTTTTTGACAAAAATAACATTTCAGTTGACTAGAAAGGGCAAAATCCATATATCAAAACATTATTTAAACATATATAGACATGTTTAAATAAATATATGGAATGTTTTAATTCTACCATTGAAAGGTTTGGGTTGGTGACATTTTTTATTAAAGAAATTACTACTTACATTTAGCAAGGATGCATTAAATTCATAAAAAGTGTCAGGAAAGACATTTATAATGTTACAAAGATTTCTATTTCAAATAAATGCTGTTATTATGAACTATTCATCTATTTTTATTCATCAAAAAATCCTGAAAAAATGTTATCACGTTTCTTGGAAAAATTTCACTGCCAAAATCCAGTCATTTTAATATATAGTTCAGTCATGAAACTCTAGATGGCGCAGGCTGACGTCATGCTAAAATCTTCCGAGAGTTGTCATGATTGAAATATGAATCTGTGCAATCTGGAGTTCGATTGAAGTGCAAATTTAGTTTGAATTCATGCTGACCAATGAAAAGCTGCAATAGTAAGAGATGCTTCATACATCGCTAAACTTTAGACAATGGACCTTCTTGCTAGTGAAATTTTGATGAAATGTTGCTAATGTATCTGTGCTTTAACATGTCTTCACAAGCTAAGATTTTAAATGAATAATGATGTACATTTCAGTCTGCTCCCCACACAAAGCTCATGACTTCAGAGAACATGGAATATAGCAATTGAGTCATATGGACCATGTTTTTTGCAACGTTTTTGGTACTTGACAGTTACTATATGCTTACATTGTATGGAAAACATCAGCTCAGACATTCTGCTAAATACCTACTTTTCTGTTCCATGAAAAAAAGACTTCTATTGGTTTGGAACAATATGAGGGTGAGAAAAAGTTAAATTTTTGGTTGTACTTTAATAGCAATACTCACCGTAGTGTTGTCCAAATCTTCCACTTGGTGGCAGTACTGCTCCATAGCCAAGATACGGTCTGCCAACTCATTCATGTTCAGCTGAAGATGACAACATGGTATCAAGTCACACAAGTGCTAAATATTTATTAGCAAACTTGTTTGATTAATGATATTGGTGTGCATGTGCGGTCACCTGGCTGAGCTGATCGTTCAGACCATCAACTTCCAGTCTCAGATCGTCTCTGGACTCTTTGAGTTCCTGTATTTCCTTCAGCAGGTCTTGGATTAAGGCCATACACTGAGGAAGAAAACAGGATTTGAAATAACTTCAGTCTTTGAAGATTTAGAGGGTTTAATTTCATACCCCCTCTGGGCAACAGTAACTGGGAAATCAACACGCTCCTAAGAGAAAAAAAGCCCATAATCCCTTTTGCCTGGACTTTGAGGGGGCTAAATCTCTAAAACAGCACAGCTGAATCAGTTAAGCACATCCTCTGTGTCTCTTTCTTTGAAAGGTATGTAATATACTCTGTGAGAGCATAGAGAACTTCTGACCTTTAACCCCAGCAGAGGTTACCATGACAAGGCCTGGGAATCACTCCTGAATCAAACAGGATGTGGCATCGCTGTCCGCCCACTTTCTGGATTTCCTTCAGCAGGTCTTGGATTAAGGCCATACACTGAGGAAGAAAACAGGATTTGAAATAACTTCAGTCTTTGAAGATTTAGAGGGTTTAATTTCATACCCCCTCTGGGCAACAGTAACTGGGAAATCAACACGCTCCTAAGAGAAAAAAAGCCCATAATCCCTTTTGCCTGGACTTTGAGGAGGCTAAATCTCTAAAAGAGCACAGCTGAATCAGTTAAGCACATCCTCTGTGTCTCTTTCTTTGAAAGGTATGTAATATACTCTGTGAGAGCATAGAGAACTTCTGACCTTTAACCCCAGCAGAGGTTACCATGACAAGGCCTGGGAATCACTCCTGAATCAAACAGGATGTGGCATCGCTGTCCGCCCACTTTCTGATATGTTTGCATGACCCCTGATGTCTAACCTCTGTTACTCTTAGTGCTGTTTGTCTCCCTGTGAGGCTCTGTTAGATGAATAAATTTGTCTTGGGTTTCCCTTATTAGTCTGAAGGGACGACTAGTGTACGGAAAGAGAGGCGAAGATGACAAGCATATGAAATAGATTATTACACTGCCTATCAAGACTGTTACTGAATGTCCACATAAAGAGAGAGACAGTGTTGTGGATACCTGTGGATACATCCATAAAAAAATTTCTTCCTTGTTAATGAATATACAACACTAGCAAAAAAGTACCTATTACCTGCTGTTAACCTGTTTTAGACAAAGTACCATTTTAATACAGTGTTTTTGGACACATACCATGGTTATTTGGACATGTATATGGTAATATCCTGGTTTTTGGGGACATAATACCATGTAAAAACTATGGGTTCGCATGTCATGGAAATGTCTTTTCATTTATGGATATGCAACATGAAAATATCATGTTTTTTGGACATGTACCATGGTAATACCATGTTTTTCAAGATGTGCCATGGTAATACAGTGTAAAACCATTTCTAAAACCATGGACCATGGTTATTTGGTCATGTTTGGACATTTATTATACCCTGTTTTTTAATACCAAGAAAATACCATTGTTTTAAAATTTTGATGGAATTTCCATTTTGTTTTTGGATATGACACCATGGAAATATGATTTTCTTACACATAAACCATGGTAATACCATGATTTTGAGCATATGCCATGGTAATACCTAGGTTGTGGACATGTACCATGGTAATCAAAGTCATGTGGAACACCAAATGGTACACTATTCATACCTTTTGGGAGTACCATGTGAAATACTAATAATAATATTAGTACGAAAAATACTAAGCAATAGATACTTGAAATATTTCTTAGTAGTATTCAGAAAGGTCACATTACATTGTTTAAGTCCTGTGTTGGGGAGTAACTAGTTACATGTAACGGAATTACACAATTTAATTACAAAATAAATGTAACTGTAATCTGTTACAGTTACTGAGAAAATGTGATAACTAGTTACATGTACCGGAATTACACAATTTAATTACAAAATAAATGTAACTGTAATCTGTTACAGTTACTGAGAAAATGTGAAATTAAATGACTAAATTACTTATGAAAATGTTAACAATTACAAAGGGGATTACATCTGAATATTTTCACACCCATACAGATTTACCGTATTGACCCGAATATAAGACGATGTTTTTTTCTTGGAAATACATCTGAAAAAATGCGGTCGTCTTATATTCGGGCCAATACGGTAATTGATTCCTTTCCCAAATTGCATCGACTGTTCTAAAATATGAGACACCAATGTTTCAGTAGTTTCGGACACATGCTTATTCGATAACTGTTTTATTTCCTATTTGGGTTCATGTATATGCTTTCTTTTTTTTTAAGATTAACGGTAAGGTTAACCCGGCCTTCTTTAAATGTTTTAAAATTATTAACAGTTGAAAACATTCATTGGAAATGTATAAAAGTAATCAAAAAATAATCAAATGTAATCAGTTACATTACTTTAATAAAGTAATTGAAATAGTTACACTACTTATTACATTTTAGATAGGGTAACTTCTAATCTGTAACCGATTACATTTCCAAAGTAACCTTCCCAACAGTGAAAAAGTGATAGTAAAGACATTTAAAATGTTAGAAAAGTGACATTCTTTTTCACATAAATGCTGTTGTTTTGAACTTTCTATTGATCAAAGAATCCTGAAAAATGTATAACAGTTTCTGTAAAAATATTAAGCAAGTGTTTTCAACAATTATGGTAGTAATAATAATAAATGTTTCTTAAGCATCAAATCAGCATATTAGAATGATTTCGGAAAGATCATGTGATACTGAAGACTCGAATAATGATGCAAAAAATTTGCTGTAAATTACATTTTTAAATATATTCAAATATAAAAGTTATTTTAAATTGTAATAATAATTCACAATATTGCTGGCTTTACTGCATTTGATCAAATAAATGCAGCCTTGGTGAGTACAAGATAATTCGTTCTTTCAAAAGATCTTACCGACCCCAAACTTTTGAACAATAGTGTATCAGAAAACACATCAGGTACCGCGTTCTCGCCACAGTCCTTTTTGTAAAGGACAGTTTTTCATGATGAACCTGACAGCCCATTTGCTTATGGTAATTAGGAATGACAAGAATCTAGTCCAGCCGCTCACAGCAAATACAAACAATACACACAAGCTGTTTAACAAGTCGGACATCATTTGTTCTTTAACGACATGAGTCATTTCTCTTCAGATATTTGCCTTGGCACAGCTTATCACCACACAGCCAAACAGTCCTGTGTCCCGTGTGTCACTTTGTAACGGTGCCACAGTATCAGAGCACAGTGCCCGTCTCTACCCCACACTTTCCGATCGGTTGCTACGAGTAACTGACAGTCAAAACAACAGAAGTGAATATAGTAGGGAACACCCTAACTTCATCAGACCTGGGAAAGAGCGCGAAACTGATTCACCGGATCCATCGGTTTGAGTGGTATGCAACCGCACAAATCAGCTCTAAAACACCTGGTCAATCATTCCCATCCAGACCCCCCTCGACGTCCCTCACTGAGCGTATCACTCCAACAAGCCGGAGTTTCCTGTGTGGTCACCGTGACACACTATGTCTCAACTTTGACGCCAGCATTGCCGTGGACAAACTGCACAATGTGTAAAATGAGCACCCCGCTGGCTCCGCTCCTAAACTCCATGTACAGAGGGCCGCGCAGTCACCCGTGCTTCTCATTCCTGTTGGGATTCAGCTGGCAGCTGGGCGGCAGGGGTCATCCGAGGGCACTGGCGGATAACCATGGATGACTCCAAACATGTCCAAACGAAACATTAATGATTAAGAAGATGAGCAGGACCTCCCCGTGCACTTTGTGAAACAAACGGCGGCTCTGCGGGAGGTTAATTACTGTCGGCTTATCAGAGAATGGAGAAAGACGTGGAGGGGATGTGATCACAGCTCAGGACAGACTGAATGCCATGTGAGACGTGTCATTAGGGTTGCAAAAAGGTGGAAAATTTCCAGTAAATTTAGGAAACATTCCAGAAATTTTGCGGAAAGTTTCTGGAAATTTACCAGAAATGTTCCACCCCTTTGCAACCCTAGTCATTAGTGTCATACTTGCTATTAGTGCTACAATAGTACTGTAGTTGACTTTTCTATTAAAGTTAAGATAGATGGGCTAAACTGTATGTAGTGAGTGTATACACTGTAAAAAAGTTTGGCGTAGCAAACCATTTTCACTTGCTTGTAAATTTCACAATTACATACAAAGAAACGCATAGCGAGTAAAGCCCCGTTCACACCAAGAACGATAACTATAAAGATAACGATATTAGCGTCCACACCAGCGGACGATATCGTCTGTTTATTCTAAGCGCACGTGCGTCTGCCGCTTTAAATTCTCGAGCTTGTGATAGCAGGATTGATTCTGATTGGCTGTCAATGTTTCTATCGTTCATCAGCTGGAGAAAATCGTTCTGAAAATTATTCCAACGATATCGTTTCTCTGTGCCTTTATCGTTATAGTTGTGGTGTGGACTCTGTTATTCTTTAATATTGAGAACGATTTTTAGAACTATATCTTTATCGTTATCTTTAAAGTTATCGTGCTTGGTGTGAACGGGCCTTACCTATAGACTGAAGACGTAATACATATGCACATGACGTCATTGTTTTCACAAATTTGCGTTTTTGTAGTTTACACAGAGACGATAACAATATAGTTTTCAAAAACTTGCACTTTGAAACCCGTTTTCCAAAGTTTGCATTTTCAGGTCCTCAAAGCACCATTGCCATGTAAATGAACGGCTAAAACGCATTTAAAAAAAAAAATTTTTTGTTGTAAACAGACATGTAAATGTCCCGTAAGGTACTAATATGCGCCTTTAAGGTATTGATATGCACCCTTTAGGAGTAAATAAGGTACAAAGGTGAACTTTTTGAAAAGGCCTCACTGTAGCAATGTACTATAATGGGGGGGGGGGGAAAAAAAATAACAATATAGTTTTCAAAAACTTGCACTTTGAAACCCGTTTTCCAAAGTTTGCATTTTCAGGTCCTCAAAGCACCATTGTCATGTAAATGAACGGCTAAAACGCATTTAAAAAAAAAAATTTTTAGTTGTAAACAGTCATGTAAATGTCCCGTAAGGTACTAATATGCGCCTTTAAGGTATTGATATGCACCCTTTAGGAGTAAATAAGGTACAAAGGTGAACTTTTTGAAAAGGCCTCACTGTAGCAATGTACTATAATGGGGGGGGGGGGAAAAAAAAATTATAAAAAGGGAAAAATATTTATGTAAAAAA
>NW_015632746.1:202793-264214 GCF_001515625.1 Sinocyclocheilus rhinocerous
ACATTTTAATTTGGGATTGTTTTTTGGACATGTATTATGGTATTATCCTGCTTTTATGTATGTGTTAGGGACATAACACCATGTAAATACAATTCGATTTCATGGAACTATCTTTTATTTATGAATATGGAACATGGAAATATCATGTTTTTTGGACTTGTAACATGGTAATGAATTCATGGAAGGACCCTGATTATTTGGTCGTTTTTGGACATTTTTTGTACCCTGTTTTTTTAATACCAAGACAATACCATGGTTTTAGAAATTCGGCGGAATTTCCATTTTGTTTTTGGATATGTACCATGGAAATATCATGGGATTTTTACACATGTGCCATGGTAATACCATGTTTTTGAACATATGCCGTGTTAATACCAAGGTTGTGGACATGTACAATGGTAGTCAAAGTCATGTGGTCCACCAAATGGTACACTACCACAGCTTTTGGGAGTATTATTTAAAATACTTGTCAGGGTTTGGGTAGAGGGATGAGGCGAGGACTCAGTACTGCAGAGAATGGGCTTTTTATTGATAATAAAAATAAACCACAACAAGACAGAACATGGAGCGCGAGTGTCCGAACCCCGTCACGAAACCGAAACTCAACAAGACATGAGTGCCAAGACATAATACTGGGACAGGACACGCAGACGAGAGAACAAGAGATGACGAGCACTCGAGACATGAAACAAGACATGACGGGAGTGTCAGGGCTCTGTCACAAAACCATGAATAACACTAGACCGAAGTTACAGAACCCTGACAATACTACTAAATTTTAATACGAGAAGTACTAAGTAGTAGATATTTATAAAGTTTCTTAATAGTAGGAAATTAATACCTTTATTCAGCAAGGTCACATTAAATTTATCAAGTGACAGTAATTACATTTATAATGTTACAAAAGATTTTGATTTAAAAAAAAATCTGTTCTTTTGAACTTTTTATATATATCCAAGAATCCTGAAAAATCACAGTTTCCATAAAAATACTACACAACACTGTTTTCAACATTGATAATAACAATAAATATTTCTGGAGCAGCAAATCAGCATATAATGATTTCTGAAGGATCATGTGACACTGAAGGCTGTAGAAATGATGCTGAAAATTTGCCATAAAATCACATTTTAAAATATATTCACATAGAACATTTTATTTTAAATTGCAATAACATTTCTCATTACTAGTTTTACTGTATTTTTGATAAATATAGTTAAATAAATGTAGTCTTAATGAGCATAAGAGACTCCAAACTTTTGAACAGTAGTATATCAGAAAACACGTCAGGTACCGTGTTTCCACCATGGTCCTATTTGTAAAGGAGTTTTTCATGATGAACCTGACAGCCCATTTGTTTATGGTAATTAGGTATGATCTAGTCCAGCTGCTCACAGCAAATATAAACAACACACAAAAGCTGTTTAACAAGTCAGACATCATTTGTTCTTTAACGACATGAATAATTTCTTTTCAGATATTTGTCTTGGCACTGCTTATCACCACACAGTCATGTGTCTCATATGAATCGTGTCACTTAACGGTGCCACGGTATCAGCGCACAGTGCCTGTCTCTACTCCAAAACCCTCCGATCAGTTGCTACGAGTAGCTGACCGTCAAAACAACAGAAGTGAATATAGTAGGGAACACCCTAACTTCATCAGACCTGGGAAAGAGCGCGAAACTGATTCACCGGATCCATCGGTTTGAGTGGTATGCAACCGCACAAATCAGCTCTAAAACACCTGGTCAATCATTCCCATCCAGACCCCCCTCGACGTCCCTCACTGAGCGTATCACTCCAACAAGCCGGAGTTTCCTGTGTGGTCACCGTGACACACTATGTCTCAACTTTGACGCCAGCATTGCCGTGGACAAACTGCACAATGTGTAAAATGAGCACCCCGCTGGCTCCGCTCCTAAACTCCATGTACAGAGGGCCGCGCAGTCACCCGTGCTTCTCATTCCTGTTCGGCCTCCACGGATTCAGCTGGCAGCTGGGCGGCAGGGGTCATCCGAGGGCGCTGGCGGATAACCATGGATGGCTCCAAACATGTCCAAACGAAACATTAATGATTAAGAAGATGAGCAGGACCTCCCCGTGCACTTTGTGAAACAAACGGCGGCTCTGCGGGAGGTTAATTACTGTCGGCTTATCAGAGAATGGAGAAAGACGTGGAGGGGATGTGATCACAGCTCAGGACAGACTGAATGCCATGTGAGACGTGTCATTAGGGTTGCAAAAAGGTGGAAAATTTCCAGTAAATTTAGGAAACATTCCAGAAATTTTGCGGAAAGTTTCTGGAAATTTACCAGAAATGTTCCACCCCTTTGCAACCCTAGTCATTAGTGTCATACTTGCTATTAGTGCTACAATAGTACTGTAGTTGACTTTTCTATTAAAGTTAAGATAGATGGGCTAAACTGTATGTAGTGAGTGTATACACTGTAAAAAAGTTTGGCGTAGCAAACCATTTTCACTTGCTTGTAAATTTCACAATTACATACAAAGAAACGCATAGCGAGTAAAGCCCCGTTCACACCAAGAACGATAACTATAAAGATAACGATATTAGCGTCCACACCAGCGGACGATATCGTCTGTTTATTCTAAGCGCACGTGCGTCTGCCGCTTTAAATTCTCGAGCTTGTGATAGCAGGATTGATTCTGATTGGCTGTCAATGTTTCTATCGTTCATCAGCTGGAGAAAATCGTTCTGAAAATTATTCCAACGATATCGTTTCTCTGTGCCTTTATCGTTATAGTTGTGGTGTGGACTCTGTTATTCTTTAATATTGAGAACGATTTTTAGAACTATATCTTTATCGTTATCTTTAAAGTTATCGTGCTTGGTGTGAACGGGCCTTACCTATAGACTGAAGACGTAATACATATGCACATGACGTCATTGTTTTCACAAATTTGCGTTTTTGTAGTTTACACAGAGACGATAACAATATAGTTTTCAAAAACTTGCACTTTGAAACCCGTTTTCCAAAGTTTGCATTTTCAGGTCCTCAAAGCACCATTGTCATGTAAATGAACGGCTAAAACGCATTTAAAAAAAAAAATTTTTAGTTGTAAACAGTCATGTAAATGTCCCGTAAGGTACTAATATGCGCCTTTAAGGTATTGATATGCACCCTTTAGGAGTAAATAAGGTACAAAGGTGAACTTTTTGAAAAGGCCTCACTGTAGCAATGTACTATAATGGGGGGGGGGGGAAAAAAAAATTATAAAAAGGGAAAAATATTTATGTAAAACATAAAACATCTTAATTAAAAGGCTTAATTTGACACTATAATGTAAAATATTCAGATTATCTTTTATCAATGTACTTTTCTACCTAATCAGTTGTTATGGTCTAGTGTGACTCAATATGAATATGAACGTGTTTAATTTTCTATTACAAATGTATATCTACTGTTCAAAAGTTGGGGGTCATAAAGATTTTTTAGTGTTTTTGAAAGAACCCTCTTATGCTCACCAAGGCTGCGTTTATTTGATCAAAAATACAGTAAAAATAGGATTATTGTAAAAAAAATTCCAATTTTATTTTAATTCAATTTATTTTACATTTTATTTTATTTAACTGTTTTCTATTATTTATTTATTCCTGTGATATTAAAACTGAATTTTCAGCATCATTACGCCAGTCTTCAGTGTCACATGATCCTTCAGAAATTATTCTAATATGCAGATTTGCTGCTCAAGAACATTTCTTATTATTAAAGGCAGGGTATGTGATTTTTCAAAAACACTTTAGAAAACTGATTCGGGCCGAATAGCAAAACAAACTTGTATAATAAGGGGCGTGTCTACTCGTCTCGTGATGTGGAGGAGAGCGCGTTCAGTGCATGGGACGGACATTAGCCGAGCCGAGCGACAGAAAGATAGAGATGGCGGATAAAAAAACAAAAGAGGAAAACGTCTGCGGAACGATAAGGCAAGAAGTAGGACCCGTGTAAATATCGGATCAGCTTTCCAGCGCTGGAGAGAACTCAAGGAGCGGAGGCCTGCGATCGGACGCCGAGGTTGCTTTCCTGGGTTGCTACGAATATGTGGGGCGGAGCTATCAAAATAGGGGCAAGACCCTTTTGGGGTAGGGGCGTGTTTGTTTTGGTGATTTCAAATATCAACATTGGCTACCAGAAATCACTTACTCTGCCTTTAATATAAAAACTGTGATACATTTTTTCCGCATTCTTTGATGAATAAAAAAAGACAGGGACGACATTGGCTATTTGTTTAGCATTTTTGTTCACTGCATACTTCCATTTGTGCCATTTCATTTAGTGCTCATGACTAAACGTGGAACATATTAAGCAGATGAGTAGGTGTGTCCAAACTTTTGACTGATACCTGATATCTCATTTGCAAACCACAAGTCTGTTGTTTGCAAATCAACATTCAGCAAGCATACAGCAGAGAGTGTTTTGTGTGCACAACAAATGAATTTACCCTCCAGACTTTTTCATGATGCCTCATCATACACCATATAATCCACATATGGTAACAAGCTGTGTTGAGCAGAACTGTGTTTGGTCTGAAATAAACATGCAGCACTTCTGAAATGTGTCCATGTGGTGAACAGGAACTGTTATTTGACGTCCATCACTGATATTTAAGTATCTCAGGGGTTTAGGGAGTGTGACAAACGTGTAGTTTGTGGAACACGAGACACAGATGGTGTTATTTGAGAATAGAGCTCAGTGTCTGTCGCTCATTGTTCTGTGGTCTGTCATCAGTCATCTACTGTACAGCTGAGACAAATGATGAAACATTCAGTCTCCTGCAGACCCCCAACAGAGGAGCAGCTCACCGGACATGACAACTCAACTGACAATACCTTTGATAAAGTTTTTTTTTTTTTTTTTTCAGACTTTAAAAAGACATTTAAATGCTTTTCAGTTTAAATACTTAAATATATCTGTAAAAACAGGGAACAATGGACTGTATTAAAATGAAAGATTTTTGCATATTGATTTTTTAAAGGGTGTTTTACCTATAAAATAGGGCACAATGCACTGTATTAATATGAAAAATGGTTCTATACTTTTTTTAAACAAGTGTTTTATCTGTATTTACAATTTTGTTGTGTTTAGGGTTAACAGAAATTGTCATTTTATAGACCATATTGAAAGAACTATTCATTTTCCAGAATGATGTACGAAATAATTACAAAATATAATTGCATAATTCACATATTCACATTTACAGGTTAATATTTGTTTCATTTTATCATTGTAATTTGAGAAACGTGTAGGCTATTTTACATATCAGGGAACACACTAGCATAATTATTCACAATTATAATGTTTAAATTATTCATGTTTTGTCACTGATGAAATTCCTTCTCTTCCTGTCATTACAATTCAAATCCAAACTAACATCCCGTGGGTGTGGCCATTTCAAACGAACCAATACTTAATAGGCTAATTTAATTAACTGAAGTATTTAGATGATCTAAGTAACTAGTTTAATTACCAATACTTACATTACTTGAATTGTGCTCAGTCCTGATTAACAAGTGTTTGTTTTAAAAAAAAAAAAAAGAATAAGGAAAGAGGATAAATTCACAACCTTCTTACCATTATTTGTTTTGTTTTTTTTTGGTTGTCAAAAAGTTGGAAATACCATGTTATCAGTAAGGTTACATGCTGCTTATATGATTATCATTCACATACAGCTGTGGCCAAAATGACTATTTCACCAGCTAAAAATGGTTTTAAGGCAGTTATTTCTATCTTTTGCTGTAGTGTGTCAGTAGGAAATATCAGTTTACATTTCCAAACATTAATTTTGCCATGACTTTAAAAAGACATTTAAATGCTTTTCAGTTTAAATACTTAAATATATCTGTAAAAACAGGGAACAATGGACTGTATTAAAATGAAAGATTTTTGCATATTGATTTTTTAAAGGGTGTTTTACCTGTATTTTGAATTTTTCATTTCATTGTGTTGCATTTTAGGGTTAACGGAAATGTCTGTAAAATTAAAGGATAATATCCTGGCAAAAAAATTGCCAGTACATTTTTTAAATTTTTTTTTACTTTGCATATATATATATATATGGAAATACCATGTTATCAGTAAGGTTACATGCTGCTTATATGATTATCATTCACATACAGCTGTGGCCAAAATGACTATTTCACCAGCTAAAAATGGTTTTAAGGCAGTTATTTCTATCTTTTGCTGTAGTGTGTCAGTAGGAAATATCAGTTTACATTTCCAAACATTAATTTTGCCATTAATTGTAATAACCCAGTGAGATTTTTGTCTGACAACAGCAGTGCTCCACACAGAGATCTGATCTGATCATCATCAGAAACAGAACAAACTGAGACAGACTAAATCCAGAAGAACTGTGGCAACGTTTCCAAAAATGGACCCTTATGGTTTTGTGGTCCAGGGTCAAATATGATTATCATTCACATACAGTACCTTGCTTCATGTCCTAAAACATAATGCTTCCATGCAATGTGCCCTTTAAAACCTGGTGTAATCACAGTAAATGTCCAGAAAACCTGGTGTAATCACAGTAAATGTCCAGAAAACCTGGTGTAATCACAGTAAATGTCCAGAAAACATGGTGTTACCATGTTAACCATAACAATATACCATAATAAGCATGGCAGTAGTGTGTTCTGTGGTACAGTGGCGTTACCATGGTTTTTTTAAAATATACTGTGTGGTACTTTCAAGCAAACCAGAGTACAGAGTAGTACTTTTTGTTGTTTCCTCCTGCCTGCAGAGGTGACTCTTACCTTGGACACCCCGTCCTCGTTGGCCTGCGCCTTTCTGCGGAGCTGCATGAGCGTCCACATGTCGCTGAGCGCGGTGTCGGACTTCATGAGCTCCGAGGCGCTGGGCAGAGCCTCCAGCGCGCACATCTGTTCCTCCATCCGCCGCAGCTTCTCCTCCATCGCCCTGTAGGGGCTCGAAGTGTCCAGCAGCAAGGCTTTAGTCTGGGCTGGGCTGTCATGGTCGTGGTCCACCTCTTTCCAGGTGGTCGTGACCCTCTCGATCTTCAGGTGTCCCAGGATGGCGTGCAGTAAAGTGTGCAGCGCGTTGAAATTGACAGATCCAACGTCTGGGGTTCCTATGGAGAGATCCACCAGCTCATGCAGGCTTATGTCGGTCGACATGGTCGCCGACTGTTTAGTCCGGTTTAAAAGACGATGAATAAGGTGCTGTCAATCACAGATCTGTCTGTTTGAGTTACATCTCTCCAAACAGGTACGCTACGCGAGTTCCAATTCTATCTGTTTTCAAACATAATCACTGAGTTGTAACGCTCTAAGCTGTTTTCTCATTTCTGTGAGCGTCGTAAAATTATGCTAAGTTCTTTAGTAGTGGCGTCTAAAATCTGTCGGCGTTTGTTCATCCTTTAATTCGCACGTTACCGGCAGCTTTGCTTTGCTAAATTGTATAAAGATTGCTCTTCTCTTTACGCTCTCCCCGCCTACCGACGATGCTGATTGGTTAAAATGCCTCGCGTCACTTGTCTTCTCTATCCTCATTGGATAACGTCCCTGTCGATCAACAGAAATTACTTTCTGTTGTGAGCCGCGGCGTCTTGGTTGCTCAGCAACTGATTCAGTGGCAGCATCGGTAGTGCACGTGAGAGCGGAGAGCGATGAACAGCTGTACACATTATGCAGATTTACATTATTTATATTTCTAAGGGAAATGATATAGTGTGATGATGATAAAAGTAACAAACAAACGGATTTTCTCCGTTTTATTTTCACGACAACATTGTCCTGCACAAACAGCCAGAGTGTACAAAACATGCATTCATAAATAAAATATTACATATTCACGAAAAAAACGAAACAAAACAAAATAATTCCGTTTTCTTTGAGTTAAATTGAGTTATTTATCTATTTGGTTGGTTCTTAGAGGAACTGTTGGAAATTTGACCTGGAACTTGACCATTTCTTCCTATGAATGTTTCTTTGTCCCAAAATAATAATAATAATAAAAAACTGTATAAAAATAAATCTATCTTTGTCATTATTGACATAGGTCATCCAACCTAAAAAAAAAAAAAAAGTTTTCCTTCATATTCAAATTCTCCATGTCAAGCCCAAAATCGTTATGTACAGTAGTTTATGTTTCTTCCATTTTTATCTAAAAGGTATGTCACAAATTGTCACAAATGCTTTGCTGCAGTTTATATTTACAAGCACATTTTTCCATAATAGATTTTGATGAGCTGCTGTTTAACCTTATCAAGATTGTTCTTATTAATAAAATACTTAATGTATACTTATTGCAAAATAATGATTTCTACCAGTTACACGGTTTGGCATATTTCTTACATTAAAGCCAGTGACATGTATTGCCATATATGTCAGATCAGATGTTTATTAAAACATATATCAAATAAAAACATACATTATATATAATAAATGTAGACAAAGATATGATTTAAAAGTTATTTTTGTGGGTGATAAGTGTCAAACATCAATACATTGTAAAGTCCCAAAGAAGTGCTGAAATTATCACTATGCCAAACTGTGAAGTAGATTGGTATAGTTTATACTTTAAATATTTTATGTTTTAATGTTTTTTTCTTTCAATTTAAAATAATAAAGTAATAATAAACATGATTCTTACAGCATTTATTAGTTCATCTTTTGTTGAAAATGCTAGAGTTTTTATTTATTTATTTTTTTAAATATATAAAACCATTGTGAATACAAATATTATATATTTTTAAGATCTTTCATCTTCTTGGACATCCTTGTTTGTCATTGTCCCACAACAAAACACTTGTTACTGTAAAACAGCTGTATCATATAGCTTGCAAAAAGACATAGGCAAGAGTCAAAGGCTCAAAAAGGACTTTAATCCCATATATACACATATTTATAAAAGAAAACAGAATATCCAGGCGCCATTACCATTTTTACAGTACAATACATTCAAGTATACGACCAGATATTCTTGTCACATTTTCCCTCATCATCCTATAGATTGCTCTGAACCGTTTACACCGTAATAACGTACATGTAGCTCCTACTCCCATGCAAATGAGCTCGTAACATACGTATTGTAAATGTATTAAGAGTCTTTCTGAACCCTTTCTCAATGCATTATTATTTACAATGGCATGTTGACTTAAGCCCAGCTTGATATTAGTTTAATTGCAATTACAAAAAATTATTCCCAAGTCATTCTTTCTGTTTTCTATCGATTACATCAGCAATCGGTTTCATTGACATATTTGCGCACTTCACACAAATAAGGACAAACCTAAAAAAATAAAGCAAATTTCTACAGAGTGCTTCAATCTTTGGCAAAATTGTTTTCTTAAAAAAAAAAAAAAAAAAAAAACTTACTGACCCCAAACTTTTGAATGCTAGTATATATGCACACACACTGTATCACCATTTCATACCAAGACAGGTTGTCATTCTTCTGCGTTTGTTTCCGTCAGGCAAAGGCAACTGGCAAAATAATTCAAATAAACAAGACATTCTAATTTAATTACTGACTGTGCATTGAGTGTTTCACGCTGATACTGATTTTGTAGTTAAATAAAATAGTCTTTAATCATATTTCTCATCTATAGTCTCACAGCGTAGTGTACATTTAAGTGATTTATTGCATTTGCACTAAGACTTCTTTACAATAACTGAGTTTAAGTAGAACTTCAATAACTACTTAAAGGAGTAGTTCACCTAAAAAACCTCTGTCTTCATTTACATAACCTAATTTTTGGATTTCATGGTACAAAAAAAGCTGAATTTCAGAGGACTCATTACACACAACAAAATTCAAAGTGACCACATCTGACAAGCTCCAAAATGGACCAATAAATATGTCTAATGCACTCTGTCTGATGTCATGTAATAGTTTTCTTTGAGGATCAGACTGAAATTTAGGTCAACTAAGGCCCCAGCTCGCAAATCTCATTCCTTGAATTCAAACAGGTAAGTTGTGTTCGTTTACGACACATACAAAGACCAATAGAGTTTGGCTGAACCTCATGCAAAGAGTTAAAGCGGCATGTTTGAATGTGGATTTGATTTTAGAGCTTTGACAGGAGGGAAGTTTATCAGCTTACATTTCAATATGTTCCTGAGACAAAGCAATTGTAGGGCTTCGGAAAACTTGTAATATAGTGCATGAGTAGTATGGACCACTTTTATGGCATGTTCATGTTCGTTTCAGTGCTTGACATCTGTGGTCACTATGAACTGTCTTTGTGGTGAAATGAGCTGCATGAAGATTCTTCAGAAAACTCCCCTCGTGTTCCACAAAACAACACCCTATGAACCTGAGGGTGAGTAAATCATGACAGATGTTTCATTTTTGGGTGTCTGATGGCTGGAGATGAGATGGTCGTTCTGGCACTTCAGTCCTTCTAACTCTTCCTATCAGATACTGTCATAATCAGAGTCCCGTCGACTGCTGATAATGCCCCACTCCACCACAAAGAAAGTAATGGTGCCCAGGAAGCCCGCCAGCACCATAATGAGCAGCTGCCAGTGCAGGAGAAAATAGTTGCTGTAGAAGAAGGCCACCGCAGCTGTGATGGACTGCAGAGACAGGAGGAAGAAATATATATCATGGGCCATAAACACATACTACTCATACACATACATTTGTCTAATTTTTCATTTATTCTGACTAATAAAATAAAATAAGAACAGACTTCATTTTTGAAAGAAAAATCAAAGTTTCTTATTGCGTTTTTTTGATATTTGAATGAAATATGACCCAACCATTTTCCCATAGGATTTTTACATCAAACTATTTAAATACTTCTGATGCTAACAATTAAACCACTTTAATAAAAGGAAGGTTCAAACCTGAACAAATTTAAAGACTGCGAATGCTGAAGCACTGTCCTCCCTGAACAAGAAGCCCACAATGCTGATGAGCTGAGTGTTGAAACAACTATCACCCAGACCCAGCAGGAAACTGCATATCAGCGCCACAGTCACACTGACAAAACAAGCCAGAAAAGTGTTAATAAACAGTTAGTGCATCTTTATGTCTGACTCTATTCTCACTGCTCATCCTTGTTGGAAAGTCCTGTACTGTAACTTTTACCTGGGCTGGATAAAAGCTTGCATTTGTGTGCCTTCCTCTGGGGCCACGGGAGCATCACTGGCTATGTTGAGGAAGATGAGGAAGAATGCCACAATATGGGTGAACAGGCCCAAAAACACCACCGGGTTTCTGCCGAAACGATTACACTTATCCAGGATCCCAAATACTCCCCCGCCTGGTTAAGCAGAGAAAACAGCTTATTACATTTGCCATGTCCCCAGAGAACTGAAGCACAATAATTGTAATGCACTGACTTACCAAGTATTTCACCAACACCTATCAAAATTCCAGAGAGGCCGATAAGACCCTTGGCATCGTCTCCAAATTGAGTCATGGCCCCTAAACATGTCCCATACACCCCACTGTAAAAGGTGAGCTCGAGACCTGGACAGACAGGCAACCACATTGTCTCAACATTACAGTTCAGGTAGTCTTCTACATCACTATAATGGTACATATCGCAATATAGTTATTTTTATCCATGTACTGTAGTAATACCTATGTTTGGATAATCCAGTGAACAGCATGCTTTTAAAAAAATGGTGCTTATTTGTCGAATTTTATGTAACTTGGACACAAACCAAAGGAAAATACACTTTTTGTTAATAATAACAATTCTTGTTAAAAAAATACTAAAAACAGTAAAACTTACATTACATATATTATTATATAGCATATAATAATATATTCTTATTCTTATTAGTATCTAGAAGAACAAATCCCCCTGCTATTAAAGGGATCCCCCAGGGTTCTGTTTTGGGCCCTCATTTTTTCATAATCCGCTTTATTCATCTGTCATCATGGTGTGAATTTCCACTGCTACCAGACAGATTATATAGTGTATATTATTATTATTATCTAGAAGAACAAATCCCCCTTATACTAAAGGGGTCCCCCAGGGTTCTGTTTTGGGCCCTCTTCTTTTCATAATCTGCTTTCTTTATCTGTCATTATGGTGTGAATTACCACTGCTACCAAACTGATTTTCCTTTGAGAGACTGAACTTACCAGAGTACGCAAAGGGTATGCTCAGTAAAAGCATCTCTTTGGTCATAGCCAGCTGTATGGATTTCTCTGTTGAAAAGAAATAGATCTTATAAATGAAACAAGAAGTTAATAATATGCTTTAAAACACAATTTTAAATCTTTGAATATATTTTATATAATTTAGTACCACTTACTGAATGCCTCGAATGCTTGAGAGCACAGACTCTGGGATGGACTTAAAAGAGTAACAAGAACAGGAAACGAGACAAAGAAAAAAACCACACAATACAATATGATTAAACTGGTCCAGAAAAATGTCTTGACTTGCAGAAGTGCATAAAAATATACACTCACACCACAGAGTTACTATCAGAGATGTCTGCTGGTAGAAGTGACTCAGAAGCATCAGAAGGTGCCGGTTCTGGGTCTGGTCGCTGGATCAGGAAAAAAAGGAAGTTGCCTACCAGGCTGATGACCGTGAGTGTGATGAAAACCGTCTGACGGTCCTTATCTGACACCAAGAAATAACGTTTTTCACCAGAGACCTAAATTATAATTCTGTCTAACCATTCAGAAATGATTTTGCATTGATGTTTCTTTTACAGTCTCTTTTTTTGTATACAAAATAAGCAAAAAATTAATTTATTTCAACCAATAATTATTGTTACAATAATTTGTGGAGTGATTTCCACCAAAGTGGCTGCCATAGTTTATTATATAAAACATACTCACCTGTTATGTGACTCTTGCCACGCCAGGCAAAAAATATGTAGAGATTACCAAAGAATAAGCTGTGAATAAAAGAGAATCAATGAATCACTGTTCCTCGTGTTCTCTTTTTCCTTCCACACATACTTAATGACAACAAGCAAGATGTACCTAAACTGCATCAATGCCCAAAATATTCCACTGTTTCTCCCAATGGTGGAATCTTTGGAGTTGATGGTGAGCAGATTCCCCTGGGCTGTCCAGAGCACTGCAAGACACAAAGTTAGCAGAAAGCTTTAGAGAGTGTGTGATTACAAAATAGGATTTCATAACTGAGCCGATAATGATATCGCACCTGCAGCGGCGATTCCAAGCAACACAGATAAAGTGTAGAATGACGAGGTGTACGGATGAATGAAAACAGCAATATAACCACTAAAAGAGAGCACAGATTAAGGCTTTTTAATAAATACTTTATCATAAATTACTAATTTATTACTAAATTACTACTACTATTACTAAATTGAGTCCTTTAGGCATTTACCTGTAAACAAGTCCACTAAAAAACAAAGACAACTGAGGTCCAATGACAGCTATCACCGAGGGCGCTATAAGGTTAGACGCAGAGAATACGGCATAGATAATCGCCATGCTAGAAGAGAAGTATGAGAAGCATGTGTTAAGGGTGGTATTTTAATTAATAGTGATCATCAAAATAAATACAATATTACTAATTAATGTGTTTTATAGAAAAAATATTAACCCAATACATCTCACATACGTACACACCTCAAAAGAATCAATATTAATATGCATTCATAATACAAAAATGATGAATCAGGTTTTTTTTTTTAAAGATTAATACAGTTCATTCAACAATTTAAATATTAATAAACAGAGCAATTCCAAGAGCATTGTGTTTTATAGAAAAAATATTAACCCAATACATCTCACATATGTACACACCTCAAAAGAATCAATATTAATATGCATTCATAATACAAAAATGACGAATCAGGTTTTTTTTTTTTAAAGATTAATACAGTTCATTCAACAATTTAAATATTAATAAACAGAGCAATTCCAAGAGGGTCCTCACACCATTGCTGCTCTGACCCTATTTATATATACTTATATACTATATTATACTATACTTATATATACCCGACTTATATATACTGTATATTTCATAACCAGTGTTACAACTACCCTAACATCACAGTTATGATAATATCCTGATAAAGCCACACCAGATAAAGTATTACCGTGAGGTGGATGGATTGTCTCGGCAAAGGAGAAGTGCTCACTAACACAGATTTAGACAGATTTGTGAACAATATTTGAGAGAAATAGGCCTTTTGTGTATGTAGAATATTGAATATTTCTCTTCAATCACAAATAAATAAACAAACAAACATTTTGGCAAAATGATCAAATTTCTCAGGGAAAAAAATGGAGTCTGTGCCGAACAAGTGTCATAACTGTTGACACGGTCACATGCTAACCGCATTCCTTTCTCTCTCTCTTTTTTTTTTGAGAGCAGACAGTACTTCTTTGTTACATAATCATGGTCAATGTGATTACTGAGGTCAAAGAGAGATTCATTAGATTACAGCACAACATCAGATGACCCGATTTTCATCTTTAACTCAGCCATCATAAATCTCATTCAAAAAGGGTGCAGAGGCCAAAACATGTCACATGACCTGAGCAGAAATAGAGCACAACCGTGGGATTCTGACAGTAAAAATCCTGTTCCCTGTTTATACGTGTTTGTGGATATTTTACAAGACACTTCAATTACAATTTTTGTATCATTTTGAATAAATTCCTATGTTAACAGTTTTAAGTAACTGCCATTTTTTATGTCATTTGCAATGCTTATGCAATTAACTTTAGCATAAAAGACGTCAAGCGCACAGTCTTGCAACTTTATATACTTTACATTTTTTTAATACCCATTGAAAAAAAAGTGAATGAGAAAGTTACTTCTGGCACCAAGGCCACTGAAAAAGTGGGTGGCCACCATTGTGCTCTAATGACAGAAGGAATAAATGAAGAAAACGAATACCTTGTGTAGCCACTTCCATGAAACTCTGTACTGTTGAAACTCTTTATCACGGTTTGCTGGGAAAAGTGAAAATGTTGGTTTGCATACAGGCAAATCTGATATGATAGCATTCATCAGATCATGCATTTCAAAGTCTGAAAAAGCTCAAAACCTACTTCAATATTCCCGCAGGTGCCAAAGGCAGTAAAAATAACCATGAACCCCAAGCCCAGGATAATGATGTTGAGCAGGGTCTTTCCTTCTGGACTCATGTTGGCTTACAGTCTTTAGCTCGATGACAACCTGAGACTAGTGAACACACAGACGCATCAAAGTCAAGTGGCACCTGACACAACTGCTTAAAAACGTGACCATGCTATTTTTCATATGCTGCATATGATCACTGCTTCCTCATGAGACCAAACAGCTCTGAAGGATGTTCATTTGTACCGAAACAGTTATTGTACAACATGTGTGATGGGAATAAATCATGTGTTTCATTAAATAATGTCTTTTTAGTAAATGATTAGTCATATTATTTAGGCTTTTGAATGGAGACGGACTGCAGTAGTAATTGTGCTCAGTAAACTTACCGAATACTTGGGTGCGCTGATGATTAATTTCAGCTAATTCATAATGTGAACACCTGTTGATCAAGGCGATTTCGATATGGGGGGAAAAAAAACATTTTGTAAAGCTGGTAAACGTAAATATATATATATATTTGTTTCCGACTGCTCGGAAACGCTCTACCTGTCTCTGAAATAAAAAATGTCTGTCATGTGACACCTGTCAGCTGACGGTGACGTCATCCTCCTCCTCCACGAACGGATTTGTGGGTAGTGTAGTTTTTCCGTCGGTGAGTACTTGAGGCGCTGAGATAAACTGGGAAATTTACTGTTGATAGATATTCATTAAAAATATTTATTTAAAAACATATAGTTAGTAGTTTGTATAAACTGTTTAAGTTAGATGTAATTTAGAGTATCTCTTAATTTGCTTTGTTGCTAGTCAGCAGAGCAACGTACAAGCTCTCACATATAGTCCTTATTTAGTTATCTATATTAATAAAAACAACAACAGAGGGTTCAAAAAAAGTCCTATAGCCTAATCTTTATTCAAAATAAATTAAAAAGTATACACCTTTAGACTTATAGATTTTATGCAACAATCATTACTTACAGAAAGTTTAAAAAGAGATGAATATAAACTGTATTTTCTGAAAATAACTATTCATCAAACCAATCATTAAAAAGCTTTGTTTTTATTTTGGCTCGTACTTATTTACAAGTCAATTTATCACAGTTATGTTGTGATGTAAGATACAGAAATGTGCAACAATCAAAATATTCAGTCTTCCAAAATGAGACTCTCACTTTTATGGGAAAATATACTTTTTGGCTTCACTGAATATTCTAGAGAGGATTAAAATGCTTTTATTTAATTAGTTTAATTATATATTTTGACCAATCGTCACATTCACAAATGCAACAAATGCAAAATGCAGTTTATTTTGTTGACTGTTGATATTTTATGCCCCATTGTTCCTTTTTTCTGATCTTTACATTATTAGGAAATATTCTTTCTTTCTTTCTTTCTTTCCTTCATTTGATGTATTCTTTTATTTTTGTATACATACTTGTATAATGTTCAGTATCTGCATTTGAACGAAAGTGCATGTAAAATGTTTATTCAATAAAACCCCCATTCGAATGCTTTTATATGGCAACACTATCAACGCCTAGGTGGTCAGGTGGTACAGCAGTCACGTGGTACAAGTCGCATGGTGCGTTCAAGTCATGTCGGATAGATCGTATTTACGAGTTGAACGCACATGAACGCCACCACAAAGTCGTTATTACTAGTGGGAAACTCGAAATTTTCTTTAAGCCCCGAGTTTCCGAGTTGGGGGCGTGTCAATGAGAAACATGGCGAAATCGATGGATGCAACGTCTGTAAATTTTTGTTTAAATTGATAGTTTAATTGGTCATGTTCTTGTTACGCAGCTAGTTAATGAAATCCAAGTGCTCTTCATTTTCTATAAGCAGAGTTAACAGACCCTGTTGTATTTTCTTGTAATTTATTAAAAGAAGGTACACCGCCATCTTGTGCCGACTAAACTGACTTGAACGCACCTGACGTCGTAATTACGACTTGTCAACTCGTAAGTATGAACGTCCCAGGAGGACTTGAATGCAGCAGTAGCTCTCAGAAAACTCCCAGTTCACAAGTTGTAATTACAAGTTCTACGAGACCGTGAACGCTTTTTATAAGTTGGAATCTCGTAATTACGGGAATTCCGATATGGCGTGAATGCACCTTCTCCTCCGGCTTTTGGAACTACAGAACGCGCCATTTTGTGAGTGTGCATGCGCATGCCGCTCATTGTTGTGCTAGCGTCATCGGCCACTGGTGTTTGTTTTGTGCTGGGATACGCGAATCGACTTTTAAGTGTGTGTAAAATTGCTTGTAAGTGTAAATTGGCAAATTAATCTGCGAATCACGTGCGTGCCGAACGGTAGGGTCTCATCCGTATGTATTACGGATCAACTGCGATCCGTTTAACTCCTAATATGTGACAGATCAGAGCAATCTTTCATTTAGCTACTTATTTAACATGAAATTGTCAAATTGCTACTCCATATCAATCGCATACAAAGAAAGTACAGAATAATTAGAACAATCATTAACATAAATAACAGAGTGTCATATCTATACACATTTTTCACAGAACATTCTTGCGACCCGGAAGCAATTCTTCCACGGCCCGATAGTGGGTCGCGACCCCGTGGTTGGGGACCTCTGGCGTAGATGACCACTATCTTTCTTTCATCTCTTCTGATACATTTTCAGTCAAATCGTTCTATGTGTGCTAGATCAGAGCCAGTTTCTTATTCTCCTCATAGCTGAAAAACTTATTTCTGTAGCCGAACTAGAGCCCTGCATTTCAGACACTTTTACGCCCCTCGGGCCGGGCTTCGGGCCAATTTTCACGTCATAGTTCAAACGCGGGCCGGGCCTCGGGCCTGTTTTAGGCTTCTCCTTATTTTTATATTTTAGACATCCATCAATTAGTGATGAAAAAAATTTGTAAATTGTAATTGCCACAAATGTGACGGGTAAATAGTAAGGAGATATTTGAGTTATTTACTAATAAACTAGTGTTTTCTGAGTCGGTGTCGCAAGGATGAAGTTGCCGATCCTGACTCGCCATCTCCTCATTAGACGCGCCTTTAGAGAGAAGTGCATCTTTAAGGATTATGATTATAATGATAGAGTTTTTTTTCTTTCGTTTTTTATTTTCGTTAAGTTGCAATTGAAAGCTTTCTATAGATATATTTATCATGTCTGTGAGGCATCTATTTGCTGAGTTTCGGTTCATTTTTGTGAAGCGCTCCTGTTCAAGACGAGACGGCAGAAGGCGCATCATGTTTGTTTTCTTTATTTTATAAAAGCACAACGTTTTTGTTGATATTGTGAGTGCACACAAAGTACGAATGATGCATTACTCTTACCTTTATGAGTAAAAATGACGGCGTATCCACTGAAAAAAATGCAAGTGATCGCGCTGGCGCCTCCATGTCCTGCAAAGCGTCTCCGCACAAAATATTGGATCATACAGCGCACATTTATCTAGGTTTAACGTTTAAACATTGGTATATGCTTGAACTGTTTTATATCTATAGATTTTATTTTAGGCAAGTCGTGATGATTTGAGAAGGCTAAATTCAGCTCACTGTCTGCCGCTGGCCGCTTGGTCGTTTTTAATAGCTGAAACAGTAGTATAAGCTATTTTGGGAGAAGGGGGGAAAGAGACGGGCTCAGGCTGGTAATTCTGATTTACAGGTGTGAATTGGTGTGAGTAGCCCCCCCCCAAGATGTTTAAAAATGTTGTTGTTGTTTTGCTGCAAAATTACAGTTTTGGAAATATAAGGTAATAAAAAAAAATAGCTTCAAGTAACTACAAATGAGCATGTAAAGCAAATATCTTTAAAGAAGTTCCGTGTGGAGCATGCCCCTGATTCGCGCAATGTTCTCACCTTTTTTCCCCCTTACCTGTTTGCATCTCTGAAAAATGATCTACTACAACTACAGTTTGGAATATTTCTGTTATATTTCTGTCTTAGTCTTGTTTCTTAATGTCCTTGTTAATTTTAATAAGATGTAACAAGTCGAGTGTAAGTTGACTAGAAGTCTGAGCATCTTAGTGTTTTCGCATGAATGCATTTACATTGCAATTAAAACTGCAAAAATATTATCTTATAACAATATGCATAATGTTTTAAGTGTAACATTTTGAAACATAACGTGGAGACAAAATGAAATATTTTTCAACATAAAATTAAAGGATCAGTTCACTTCCAGAATAAAAATTTCCTGATAATTTACTCACCCCCACGTCATCCAAGATGTCCTTCTTTCCTCAGTTGAAAAGAAATTAAGGTTTTTGAGGAAAACATTCCAGAGTTTTTCTCCATATAGTGGCCTTCAATGGTGGCCAATGGGTTGAAGGTCCAAATTGCAGTTTCAGTGCAGCTTCAAAAGGCTCTACACGATCCCAGCCGAGGAATAAGGGTCTTATCGGCCAGTTTCTAAAGAAAATTAAAATGTATATACTTTTTAACCACAAATGCTTGTCTTGCACTAATAACTGTATCAAAAACTCATTTTTGAAAGTTTGCGTTTTCAGGCACCCAAAACGCCATTGTCATGTAAATGAAAATGCATGAAATGTTTATCGTTTTTTGTTGAAAACTGTCATGTAAACACCCCTAAAACTTCTAGTAGGTGTAGACAAGTTACTATTTTGAAGAGTGAGTCATTGAATCATTCATTCAACTGATTTGTTCAAAATAGCTCATTCATTAGTGGAACAAAGCAAGTGACTGCAGGTCTGTATTCAAACTCTATAGCAATAATCTATGATTTTCAGTGTTGGGGGTAACGCATTACAAGTAACACAAGTTACGTAATCAGATTACTTTTTTTCAAGTAACTAGTAAAGTAAACACATTACTTTTTAATTTAGAAGAAAATATCTGAGTTACTTTGTTTTCCACTTTATTGACTGACAGCTCTCCTGTCTGTACGCATGTTGAGAGAAAGCAGGAGTAAGTGCAGAGGCGTTTTTTGCGCTGTGTGAACATGTTACTGTACTTCTAGACTAAGTGTCAACATGCATTTACTCATCTCACTGCACAAAAACCGATTCAGTATTCCTCAAAATGAATAAATACATTGAAATGTAAACTCAAAATATTATACAAACCTGCAATAACTAAATATGTTAAATATGACAAGTATCATTTATGCATCTAATCCCATTTTATTAACCAATGTCTTTGCTACTGACCTTCGATGATCCAATTCGACCATTACTAATAGGCAAAAATAACACATTTGTATTTCATTTTTGTTATTGCTGAATAGTGTTAAACTTTCTTCTCCTGTATTCGTTTCACTTTTGGTGTGAAAGGTCTTTTACATTTGTAAAAGAAGAACTTTTTTATATTAAAAACAAAGAAGCAAGCCATGACCAGATTTAAAAAGTATCTTAAAAGTAACGTAACACATTACTTTCCATTAAAAGTAACTAAGTAACGTAATTACAGATTACTTTTTTTCAAGTAACTAGTAAAGTAAACACATTACTTTTTAATTTAGAAGAAAATATCTGAGTTACTTTGTTTTCCACTTTATTGACTGACAGCTCTCCTGTCTGTACGCATGTTGAGAGAAAGCAGGAGTAAGTGCAGAGGCGTTTTTTGCGCTGTGTGAACATGTTACTGTACTTCTAGACTAAGTGTCAACATGCATTTACTCATCTCACTGCACAAAAACCGATTCAGTATTCCTCAAAATGAATAAATACATTGAAATGTAAACTCAAAATATTATACAAACCTGCAATAACTAAATATGTTAAATATGACAAGTATCATTTATGCATCTAATCCCATTTTATTAACCAATGTCTTTGCTACTGACCTTCGATGATCCAATTCGACCATTACTAATAGGCAAAAATAACACATTTGTATTTCATTTTTGTTATTGCTGAATAGTGTTAAACTTTCTTCTCCTGTATTCGTTTCACTTTTGGTGTGAAAGGTCTTTTACATTTGTAAAAGAAGAACTTTTTTATATTAAAAACAAAGAAGCAAGCCATGACCAGATTTAAAAAGTATCTTAAAAGTAACGTAACACATTACTTTCCATTAAAAGTAACTAAGTAACGTAATTAGTTACTTTTTTTAAGGAGTATATAGAGGAGAATATAAGTAACTTCCCCAACACTGATGATTTTTCTTCATCTTCACCCACAGTCCGAGGCGTCGGAGACGCAGCCATTCCAGAAGCAGGAGCCGCTCTCATTCCCGTTACAGCAGGTCACGGTCACGCTCCTATTCCCGCTCCCGCTCTCGCTCAAAGTCACACACGCCCCGCAAGAGGAAGTCCAAGTCTCCTTCCAGGTCTAGGTCAGGTTCATGATCCAAATCCAGGTCTCGTTCCAGAAGCCGCACACCTGCGTCAAACAGAAACTCTAAGTCCAGGTCAAGGTCTAAAAGCCAACCGAAATCTGCTGGCGAAGAAGGGCCTGCATCCTAAATCTCTTCATTGGTGAGAAAACACGACACCTACCTGTGCTGCAATTCACTGGAATAATGTGCAGGAATATAGTTCAGACTTGCAGTCGCATCGCACTGGTAAAAATTTGACTTGCACAGCAGGATTTGGTTCTGCTTTGACAATGCTGTGAATGGTGTTGAACTCAATGTGGAATTGTTTCCTCCAAGTTGCTGAATCCAGTATGGCAATGTAAAAGCAGGGCTGTGTGGTGCAGTTTGAGCTGGTAGAGGGGTATGTGATCCAGCTACCTGCTCCTGTTGGGATTTCTTTGAAGCAGATGGGTGTTTTGGTGGTGCTGAGGTAAGTGTACGAGACTACGGACAGACAGCGTCCTGCCTTAGTAAAAAGTAAAACAGAACTTGCTGCCAGCTGCTTACTTAAAGCTGGAAATGTGAATAAACATAATTGCGTTATGGTATGAGTAATTTTATATCATGAACATAGTATAAAATTACCATACTATGTATTTTATTTAAAAATGTATTTTTTTTACTATTTATTTGAGATCGATACACTACACACACATATGCATATACATAGACTGCCGTTCAAAAGTTTGAGATCAGTAATATTTTTAATGTTTTTTAAAGGGTTAGTTCACCCAAAAATGAAAATTAGCCCATAAATTACTCGCCCTCAAGTCATTCTAGGTGTATATGACTTTCTTCTTTCAGACGAATCCAGTCGGAGTTATATTAAAAATTGTCTTTGATCTTTCAAGCTGTTTCATGGCACTCAGCGGGTGTTGCATGCATCAGTCCAAAAGCACTTAATTAAAATGCGCCCATCCATTAAAAAAAAAAGTGTCTCACACGGCTCCGGGGGGTGAACAATTTGATCTCTCCGCTGCGCTTCCGCGTTCGTCACTTCTGAGCCGCGCAGGCGCAGCTCTGACCTCATACGTCATTCCCCCGGAACTGCTTAGTTTACAACAGTGAGCACAAGCTACATTAAAGTGATTATTACATTTTGAATATGGATATTTTTCTTACAAAAACGCATCGATTCGCTACAGAAGGCCTTTGTTCACCCCCCGGAGCCGCGTGAGACACTTTTTTTTATGGATGGGCGCATTTTATTTAACTGCTTTTGGACGGATGCATGCAACACCCGCTGAGTGGCATTAAACAGCTTGAAAGATCAAAGACCATTTTTAATATAACTCTGACTGGATTCGTCTGAAAGAAGAAAGTCATATACACCTAGGATGACTTGAGGGTGAGTAATTTATGGGCTAATTTTCATTTTTGGGTGAACTTACCCTTTAAAGATTCTTCTGCTCATCAAGGCTGCATTTATTTGATCAAGAAAACTGTAAAATTGTGAAATATTACAATTTAAAATAGCTGTTTTCTATTTTAATTTATTTTAAAATATAATTTATTTCTGTGATGAATTTTCAGCTTCATTGCTCCAGTCTTCAGTGTCACATGATCTTTCAGAAATCACTCTAATATGCTGATTTATTATCGATGATGAAAATAAGTTTTTGCTGCTTCATATTTTTTTGGGGAACCTGTGATACAGGGATACAATTTTCAGGATGCTTTGATGAATAAAAAGTTACAAAAGAACAGCATTTCTTGCAAAAGACTGAAGCAGCAGAAACAGTTTTCAACATCGATAATAAATCAGCATATTAGAATGATTTCTGAAGGAACGTGACACTGAAGACTGGAGTAATGATGCTAAAAATTAAGCTTTGATTCACAGGAATAAATTATATTTTAAAGTATATTAAAATAGAAAACAGTTATTTTAAATTGAAATAGTATTTCACAATTTTACAGTTTTTACTGTATTTTTGATCAAATAAATGCAGCCTTGATAAGCAGAAGAATATTCTTAAAAAAAAAAAAAAAAAAAACATAAAAAATCTTACTGATCCCACACTTTTGAACGGCAGTGTGTATATTTATATAAATATAAATATATTAAAAATATATAAAAATACATTTAAAAACATTTATAATAATCTATAATTATACTCTCTTTGGATACATAATGTTAAACTGTTGCAACACTAGTTAAAAACAAAAAAGTATTAAACAAATTTTTACATTATAAAGACCAAGAAACTTTATAAGACCAGTATTATAATTCTGATTCAATGAGAGACACATGAAGCCATTGTAAATTTGACCATTATGAGCACGTGTGCGCGGACGTCATACTGCCCAGCCCTAGATGATACTGTCCGAAATCTCAGGAAACTGGCTTGTGTAGTCATATTTATTTATATATATATATATATAAATAAAAAAGTTCTATTTTTGGCAAATATAAAAGCCTTTTCACACCAAAAGTGAAATGAATAAGCCTCAGGCTGAAGGGAAAGTAAATTTACGTTCGTACAGTAGAATGAAGAAGAAGAAATTTCAACACACTTCAGCAATAAACAAAGGCACACAAATGTTTGTCTAGAGTAATTTTTGCTTATTAGTATGGTTGAACTGGATCATCAAAGGTCAGCAGCAAAGAATTTGGTTAATAAAATGGGATTAGATACATTTGTGTTATTTAACATATTTAATTATTGCAGGTTTGCGTCATATTCTGAGTTTGCATTTCACTGTTTTAATTCATTTTGATGAATACTAAATCAGTTGTTTTTTTTTGCGAGTGGGATGAATTAATGCACATTCACATTTAGTCTAGAACTACAGTAACATCATGTTCACACAGCACACACAACGCCTCTGTACTTTCGATTTCTCCCAATATGGGGACAGGAGAGCTGTCAATAAATGGGAAAACAAAGTAACTGGCATTACTTTTTTGAAACAGTAACTTGTAATTTTCTTGTAAATTAAAAAGTAATGCATTACTTTACTAGTTACTTGAAAAAAGTAATCTGATTACGTAACTCGCGTTACTTGTAATGCGTTACCCCCAACACTGTTCATCACACGTCTGACCACAGTTTTGTGTTCTCTCAGGTCTGTCTCATCGTGGGGCGATTCTACATGCGTGACCTCAGTTGGAGCCTGAGGAACCTCGGATTGAAAACCCTGAAACCTACACAATGGCTACATGGGCCTAAAGGTCATTATGACTGATTGGCATATTCAAACTGTTCGATAGTTATACAGCCCTTTGTTCTTTGTATACATTGTTCCTATTTTCAGTGAGTTTTTTTTTTAAACGTGTATGTCCTTTTTAATTCGTTGAGTAGGACGAGTGTCACAATTCTATTGGCCTTTTAAGGTAAAGCTGTTTGCGTGATGGTTCAGAGTGTGCTAGCTGCACCTCGATTGTGTCGCTTTTGTAAGACACTGTATAGAAATTGATTTAGATTTGGCATTTGTGGTCAAATTTGCTTTAATTTGCCAATGCTTCAAATTGTTGTTGTGCTTTATTTTGAAATGGTTTGGAAATAGTATGAATATCTTGTGTTCTTATTACTGTATATTACAGTGCTGATGGCCTTTGGTGTGTGATATTTGGATTCTAACCCAATGTCTTGTGTATTTCTTGGGCACTAGGCGCAGTTGTCTAGCTGTTGAGTTTTGCCGGTTAGCTGTTAAGATCCGGTGTTGCAGTGCTGAGTGCTTGGCTGTTTCCGGTTTTCTCCAGATTTCAGCTGTTGGAGGTGTGGCCAAGGTCAAGCAGCACCTGCAAATACATTTTTGGTGGCATAAATGCTGTCGTCTTACAAAGTTTGTTTACTTTGTTCCGCGATTTGGAAAATTTGGAGTATCTTAAACTATACGATGAACTTTGTTCTGTCGCTTTATTTTTGGATCTTCAATAAATGAAATATTAAATCCTTACGTCTTAATGTCGTAGCAAAATGTGCTTAATTTATTGTGTATATTAGCATAATTTCTAATAAACATTTTGGTAATCTGGCATTTTGAAGTGGAGGAGGAAAATGCAGGGCAGAACTTTATCAGGTCATGATGTAATGTGCTGGATGGAGTTGGAAAGAATTGGAAAAAGATTTTCAGATTATATACAAGTTTATGAAATTCAAACACATGTATTAAAACACTTGTCTTGTTATAATCATCATTTGTACAGTATGATTCCCTGGAAGCGTTGATCCAGCGAGATGGTTTTTGTTTGCATCGAATGTTTCTAATGGAACATTAA
Organism: Sinocyclocheilus rhinocerous; assembly: GCF_001515625.1. Taxonomy (NCBI): domain Eukaryota; kingdom Metazoa; phylum Chordata; class Actinopteri; order Cypriniformes; family Cyprinidae; genus Sinocyclocheilus; species Sinocyclocheilus rhinocerous. The sequence continues at coordinate 228,342 of NW_015632746.1, forward strand.
TGCACTTCAGATCCCACTTATGTAACAAGGCATCTATGGACCAGTCCGCACTGCAAGAAAAGAAATGGGAAGAAAAAAAATGCATTGGTTTTTAAATAGGCATTATGGATGATGAATAATTGTGAATGGAGATCCCTTTTAATATCCTTATCAGTTCCAAACTATTTTTACAAGATTCCTTCAGGTGTTAAATAGTCTTAATTCGTCCTTCCACAAATTAAGGCCTTATACAGTCTTAAATGAGAGCAGAAAATAAAATTCTTAAAATCATGGCATTAAATGTTGCATAACATAAAAATGAAGATATGCATTCTTGTTTTCTGGGAAACTAACAATTAAGCAAGTTTATGCTTAATTGGGTATTAAAACCTAAAATATACATCATAACAGGAGTTCTGACCTTTGTCACAAAAAGTCGTCTTCGTTGCCTTTTTCTCTATCACACTTTAGAAATCATCAGAAATTATATATCAGTTGAAAACTTAAAATCTCAAAATTCATCCTTTGAAAACCATTTTAAAAGCAGACATTGCATTGCCATGAAAATGGTACATCAATATCATGTTACAAAATGTTTTCATTCATGAATTATACAAATTTAAGTTTGGATAGTGCACTTTCACGTCTATGTTCAAAAATGTGAGTGACAATTAAGTGGTTAAAAAATGAATTTCCCCTTTGAATTAAGTTGCTTTGCTGAGCTCATTGGCAGATAATTGGTTCTTGTTTGAATTCCACACTCGCTTCATTTTGATCAATTTCACAGAAAACAAGACTTGTGTCATTTTGCTTATCGAATTAGGAATCTTTAGACATTTGCATTGAAAAATCCAGTTTATTCCTTAAAGTTTCTTTATTTGGTCTTAAAATGATCTTTAAAAAAAAAGTCTCGAATTTACCTTCATGAAACCTGCAGAAACCCACAGTTTGTGGAAATAATGGAGAATTTTAAGTTGTGATTTTCAAAAATGGAAAAGTAATTTAAAGGGTAATATATATATGATACTTTATTCGGGATTCATCAAACTCCTCAAAAAAAGTATTACAGGTTCCAAAAAATATTAAGCCATATTTCACAAGCTACAAACTGTTCTTGTGAGTGTAATCTCAATCAAACTTTATTTTAAAATCCTTATCCAAGAATGACACACAACTACAAATGTCATAGAATTTCATTGGTCAGAAAGTGTGGGATTTCAAACGTTTATGGAAGGTAAATGATAGTCAGTAATGCATGTTTGTTAGATCACCTTCTCTCCTGGTAGGTAGTCCAGAGCTGAGCATGAGGGTTTCTCCTCACAATAAAGGAGACGGTCACAAGCACATCTTCAAAATCTGTTCAAAGCAGTGTTTTGTTCAATGCTTAGAAACCTGTGTAAGACAAAGAAGATAAAACAAGGGAAAAAAAACTCACCCTCAGGTTCATAGAATACATCTGATCCCAAGATAACATCCACAGGTGGCAGCGAGAGGAGCTCTGGTGATACCTGTCCCCAGGTGAGTCCGATCACAGGTACGTTGGGGAGGTGGTTGACGTCACAGGAGCGCCTGCAGTTCCTCAGGCAGAGGGGGAGCTCAGCACTGTCTGACAAAATCACACGAGCTCCACACTTGGCAGCCACCACACCAGGCAAACTCACTCCAGCACCGAGCTGCAACAAACAGACACTATTCATTACCCTCCCTCAATTTGACCCAAATTCAACTTGCTTGAAACACTGGCTAACAACTATTTCTTCTCACACTCTCCTCACTTAGGATCAGGATTGTGCATGGGAGGTTTTGACAAATATATGTTTTGGAAAGGCTGTACTTGATTTGGTGACTACGATGTTAAGGTCCGTCACATTAGCGAAATTTTGCAAGCAAAAAAAGGTGCATTGACTATTGTCAATAGTGTAGCAATGTATAAATCCCATTTCAAACAGAAGTCACTTTCCAAACAAGCAGCTTTCTATTGGTCAGTGCGGTAAATCCACATGATCAGCTTGAACCTATTGCAAAATCTGCATTGGAAAATCTTTCGCCCTAACGCAAATTTCCCCCGAAATGCCCACAAAAATTTGGTGTCAAATTGAGCCCCATTGGTTTCCATACAATTTGCCAAAAATATACACTTTAAAAGACAGCAAAGAGTCAGGCAAAAAAACACAGAGAGTCTTTATTGTAGCTTATCACAAACTAAAATATTAATTAAATTTATGATTTTATTATAAGATTTAAAAGTCGTCTTCTGAAGAAATGTTTTTGGTTGTTTGTTTTTGTATAGTCACTACATGCAGTTATAACAGAAACGTTTTGATTATGTGTCTGTGCAGCAAATTTTGAACTTAAAAACGTGTCGGCAAAAATTAGGTCATGTTTGGCATACCAATTTTGTTAAAGTCACAATAAAACGGAAATAGTGACAGATTTGTTTCTTCGTACATCCGCGTGTAATGTATTATTGAAAAACAAAAATGTATGGCAGGTACTTGGTTCAGTGCATCAGTTGTTGATTGGATGTTGAGATGTGGGCGTGGCACTCAAAAAATGAACGTGAGCTTGCAGTCAATTGTAAGAAAGGGGCGGGGTTTAAGCAGACTAAACGATTGGAGACGTCCAGCATACATCATCAGACACGTTTTAGGTCCAGTTATTAAAAGTAAACATTACAAAAAAAAGTGAATCAATAAATAAAATGTAACAAAGGAGGACGTAATAGTGAATGAAAGTTGTTTTGCAAAACTATTAGAGCATATAATCAGGTCCATATATTATTTGGACACAGGCACAATTTTTATTATTTTAGCTGTTGACCAAAACATATTCAAGTTACAGTTATATAATGAATATGGGCTTAAAGTGCACACTCTGAGCTTTAATTTGAGGGTATTCTCATCACAATTGTACCCCCTTCTTTAATATATCCCCAAAACAAAAGTATTCTTTGGACGGCTGAAATTACGATCAACCTGTACCAGAATGACGGGAAGAAAAAAGTATGGAGGAGGCTTGGAACAGCTCATGATCCAAAGCACATAACATCATCTGTGAAACATGTGGAGCAGTGTGATGGCACGAGCATGCATGGCTTCCAGTGGCACTGGGTTACTGGTGTTTATTGATGACGTGACAGAAGCAGCCGGATGAATTCTGAAGTGTACAGGAAAATACTGTCTGCCCAGATTCAGTCAAATGGAGCAAAGTTGATTGGACAGCGCTTCATAGTACAAGTGGACAATGACCCAAAATGTACAGCCAAAGCAACCCAGGAGTTTCTGAAGGTAAAAAGTGGATTATTCGGCAATGGCCAAGTCAATCTCCTAATCTCAACCCAGTTGAGCATGTGTTTCACTCGCTGAAGACAAAACTAAAGGCAGAAAGACCCACAAACAAACAACAACACTGAAGTCAGCTGCAGTAAAGGCCTGGTAAAGCATTACAAAAGAGGAAACCCAGTCACTGCTGATGTCCATCAGCTCCAGACTTAAGGCAGCCATTGCCTGCAAAGGATTCTTAACAAAATATTAAAAATGAACATTTTATTTATGATTACATTTATTTGTCCAATTACATTTGAGCCCCTGAAAATGGAGGACTGTGTATAAAAATGGTTGTAATTCCCAAGCATTTTGTAATATTTTTGTTCAACCCCTTGAATTAAAGCTTAAAGTCTGTACAGATACATACAGAACCGAAATTATGAAAACTGTGTCAGTGTCCAAATATATATGGAACTAAGTGTATGTTTCAGCGTTGACTCCCTTTAAAGTCATGAATGTGAACTTGAATTGACCACATTGTGAGTCAAAGCATCAGCTAAGTGACCAGTAAGTGGGATGTAGTCACCTCAAGAACGGTCTTGTGTTGTAGTTCACTTCTTGCCATCCACACATACTGTGACAGTACCACCGCACAGGGCCAAACATACATCCCATATTGTGGATCAAGAACCTGAATTATAAGAATGTTTATTGCAAGATTATTAACAAATCAATTACATAAAGTATTAAAAACTTTGCTGTACCTCAGGAATAGACACAGTTAAGGACTGAGAGCCTCCACAGTCCTCAAACGTGAATGATTTCTCTACTAGCGTTTGAGAAGATTCATTCATGGTCTCTTACTGGTGTTTTACCTGCTCCCAGTACTTGACTTGGACCACATGTATTTTCAGCTTTCCAGAACAATTCCGGCCATTAAATCCATTCATCCAATCACACTAGTACGTTAAGGCGGCCGCTTTCTCTTGTGAAGTTCTATTGGATCTCAGTTTGCTGACAGGACAGCGACTCGTACACTCGACAGCCAATCGGATTCCAAACTGACAGTGAAATGCATAAAGCCAGCCAATCAGATTCTTGGATTATCCCTTGGGGGCGGGAAATAAGCTATTAGGTTTGATTGCGCCATAAGGCGTGAAAGAAGCTTGCTGCCATCAGGTTATCTAACTTTAGTTTATTATCGAGCCCTTCAGTATATCAACCGCCTCCCTCTCTGAAATAAATATAACTTGTTTCCTGTATTGCGTAGAGCACTGTCGGCAGCAAAAGAGCTGCACACGCCTCTACAAGGCCTCCAGTGATTGGCTAGCCGCTTCAGTCTCCATAGACTTTCAATACATTGCAGTTAGCACGCGAGCTACAAGCGTCACCCAAACGCAAGACGCGCTGAAACGCTGAAGAATGAACCATAAAAGTAAGAAACGGATCAAAGAGGCGAAGCGGAGCGCCAGACCCGAGCTGAAGGACTCGAGTGACTGGACCAAACACAATTACTGCGAGAGCTTTGATGTGTCGCACCGGACAGTGAAGGTAACGATGTTTACGCCGCGGAACGCGTAGCCCAGGCGTTACCGGTAAAGCTGGACGCTACACGTTGGCGTCTTGTAGTTGGTTGTTGAAGTTACATGCACATGTGGTCGGATCGCGGTTTGGTGGCTACGTTCATCAGCGCACGTACGCACTTCCTCGTGCAAAAAGACGCACTTTAAAAGTTCATTGTTGCTAGAGCAGTCGAACAGTAATGAACATATTTTATGTTTAGGATAGACTGTGTTTTTTATACGTCATATTGAGGTGTTTTCAGAAGAATTTAGAGGTTTCTAGAATGTATACAGTACCACAAAGTACCATGGTATATTATATCATAACAGTGGTTCTGAATCAGGGGCCCGGGGCCAACTAGGAGGCCTCAGCAAACTTACAAGGGGCCTAAAAATGACTTTGGTAACACTTTATTTTAAGGTGTCCTTGTTACACGTTACATGTACTTACTATTATAATAGCTATTAATTATGCATTAAGAAACGAGAATATAATTTGTTCACACTTTATTTTAAGGTCCAATTCTTATTATTAACAAACTATTAACTACAACTTTTGCCTCAATAAACTCCTAATTTGCCACTTATTAATGGTCATGCAGAATATGTGCTTTAAACAGCCAATATGTTAATAATAGGCATACTAATAAGCAACTAGTTAATAGTGAGAATTGGTCCCTATACTAAAGTGTTAGCTTACCTGTAATTTTTTTTATAGTTAAGCTGAGCTTAAAATCTTTTTTTTTTTGGTAGAAATTGAGAGTTTGACCCTCTAACTAGCACTCTATTATATTTCTATTCTATTTGTTTTCTTTTTATTTATTATAAGAAAACTTGACTCCCTAATACAAGCTCTATCTATTTTATTTCTGTTATATCTACTTTTTTTCTTTTTCTTTATTATTTTTTTTAAAACTACTGCGTTAGACTAACTGGGACTTGTCACAGCACTATATTATATATAATAGTACGCACAGCACTATAATATATATATATTGTTGCTGTTTTGTTAGTTTGCTTCTAAGTTGCTTTAGATAAAAGCATCTGCTAAATGATTAAATGTAAAATGTGTGTGAGTATACATATAAGTCACAAGTGACTGGAAAAGTCAAGTAAATTCATTAGGTACAAAGAGTGGAAACCTTGAAGAACTTTTGACTCTTAAAAATTCTGGAATCCTTAATTGTAAAAATAATTGTTAGTATTTTATTTTTATCTATAGACCCTCATAGCTTCTGTAAAAAAAAAAAAAAAGAGTTCGAAAACAAAACACAGTACTTTGGAGTCAAAATTTTGAGAGTAACTGCTCTAAAACTGTGTTGTTATTACTGTTTTGGAACACACAAAGCAAAATGACACTGTTTTCATACAATAGTAGTGTATTTCTTGTGAATACTGACCTCCTAAAATGCACAAAAACACCAATAATTGGTCGATACCACTTATGTACTATATTCTGAAGTCATACAATAATATAAAAACTTTTTTTTTTTGTCATTGGTGTTTAGTGAACAGATGCCATTGACATCAGTCCTGCCAGCTGACTTCTCGAGTCTTATTGCCTACTATCATGATTTTTGTCCTTTTTGAAGCTTGCAGGATGTCTCTGTGAAGTGCTGTTGCATATGAAGTGCTGTGTGACAAACTCCATTAATGATCACAGGGAAAAAAATATACACACAAGACAGCAAACAGGTTCGGAGTGATGTGAGGGTCAGCTAATGACCTCTCTGCTAAAAAGCATTCGTGTGCCCTCTCTGAAACCAGATTAAGGTCCCATCAGCTCTGATAGATGCTGTCAAATGTAATTGAAGTTCGTTTGCAATTGACTCATTGCATATGGGGTTCCTGTGTCTGTGAAGAGCTCAACCGCAGGAAAATCTTCATGGAGTGGCTAAAAATAATCTGACCAGCGAGACCAGAGCCATTTTAGAGACCCTGTCTAAGGCGAACAGTGCGCTGTTGTCATGGGGTCCTTAGGTTTATGGAGTTTTTCTTAAATTCCCAATCCTAAACCAAAAGGGATCTAGATCTGTCTTAGAGCCCTTGGACTTTATTGTACTGTCAGTACATTTTAGCTCAGAAACCCAGAACAGAGTCTTCATGCAACAGTAGTTCATGTGACTGTCTACCTCTAAAATAGACAAAAACACCATAAATTAAGTACCACTTATGAACTATATTCCAAAGTATTGTATAGCTTTGAGAAACTGACCAAGTAGTAATAAAGCCCATCAACACAGTGATGTTGTTGTTGTTGGGGTTTCATGGTCAAACGCCATTGACATCAATCCTGGCAGTTGACTTTTATGATGCTTTTGATGGTCTCCTAAAGTTTTTGGCTTTATCTACTGTAAAAAACAAACAAGAACTGACTTTGGTTTTTAATCTGAAGGTTAAATTCAATCACATTCAGGAACTTGTGAGTTGCTTGTCCTGTTAACCATTATCATCCACTGGCCTTCAACTTTGGTTTTAAGTGCTCTGGTGTTTATGTATGACTTTCTGTAAAGCTGCTGTGAAATGATGATTGTAAAAAGCTTCAGAGAAAATAAAAACGGCTTGCCTGTCTTTGTCCAGGACAACGTGGAGCGAGTGGACACCCAGCGTCTCAGTCCTGAGGAGTTCATTCAGCGCTTTGAGAAACCGTATAAGCCCGTCGTTCTGCTGAACTGCCAAGACTCGTGGCCAGCCCGGGAAAAGTGGACCTTGGAGCGACTCAAGCGCAAATACCGCAACCAGAAGTTCAAATGCGGCGAGGACAATGATGGCTACTCTGTCAAGATGAAAATGAAGTACTACGTGGAGTATTTGGAGTCAACCCATGACGACAGCCCCCTCTACATTTTTGATAGCAGTTTCGGTGAGCATGCTAAGCGCCGCAAGCTTTTGGAGGACTACCAGGTGCCAGTTTTCTTTAGGGACGACCTCTTTCAGTTTGCGGGGGAGAAGCGCCGTCCTCCGTACAGGTAACGCTTCCTTTCTTTGCATCACTTCTCAGTTTCAGCCTTGCTGATTTTAATAAACATTGATGCTTAACAAGCTTTGGTTTAAAAAAAAAACATTAGAGGTACGTTTCTTTTTTTTTTTCTTTTGTATTGAGAAGTTTTAGAAATGAAACTATTACCTAGCATAATATAACAGAATGAAAATGCTAAATTTATAGTATGATATAATCAGTGTTGGGCTAGTTACCCAAAAAATTTTATATATTACTCATTACTAGTTACTCCTTTCAAAAATAATATTATTACTTGTTACTTTCTGGCAACAGTAATTAGGTACACTACTAGTTACATTACTTTTCTTTCACGCCTCACATAAGTTGCATATCTTCCCCATTAAATTCTTCTAAAATGTTACCAACAATATATTTCTGCCTCATAATTTGACCAAAATCCACATTGGATCGCAGTCAGAAGTTATTACACCACGACACTCAGTGGTGATTAATAGTAACGGTTAAGTCAGGACTGTCCAAACTCGGTCCTGGAGGGCCGGTGTCCTGCAGAGTTTAGCTCCAACTTTAAACTGTTGTCATGTGTAGCTTGAAGCTAATTGTAGCTATAATTTCTGTTATACCCATATACGATTATATTCCATGATGTATTTTATCAAAATAAATCACATAAGTTCATAAGAAAATGTTTCATTCTCTAAAAAGATTTTAAGCAATTTATTTAGGGGTCAGAGGTGGGTGGGCCATGTGATGTCAGAGTAAAGTAATGCCACAACTTACACATCAGTGTTCAGATCATCTTTTCTCCTGACAAAATCAATATAATGCCAATATTTCCATCCGCTGAATGTAAGCTTTTTCATATTCCATATGCCTGCTGCACTGGTGACTTCATGTGTCTTTGCAAGTCGTGAAAATTCTGAAAATAAATCTAGGAATTCTTGGATTGTTGGACTTTAAATCAGTAGGGGTCGAGGCATCGAAAGTAACTAAGAAACTAGCTGTTTTATGGATAGTAACTGTAATGTTATTACTAAAATCTTATTAGTAATTAGTTACACTAGTTACTGCAAAAAGTAATATTACTGTAACTAGTTACTGCCCAACACTGGATATTAGTTATTACTTTTGTTGAAAAATAGAACATTTTTATTTATTTTATTTGTTTCAATTACATTTGTTAAAAAGAAATGACATTTCATATTTTTTGAAAAGGGAAAAAATGTAACAATTTAATAAACTTTATTGAAATTAAGTTTTATATATATATATATATGATATAATATAAAATAATATAATATTTTAAATCAGTAGGGGTTGAGGCATCGAAAGTAACTAAGAAACTAGCTGTTTTATGGATAGTAACTGTAATGTTATTACTAAAATCTTATTAGTAATTAGTTACACTAGTTACTGCAAAAAGTAATATTACTGTAACTAGTTACTGCCCAACACTGGATATTAGTTATTACTTTTGTTGAAAAATAGAACATTTTTATTTATTTTATTTGTTTCAATTACATTTGTTAAAAAGAAATGACATTTCATATTTTTTGAAAAGGGAAAAAATGTAACAATTTAATAAACTTTATTGAAATTAAGTTTTATATATATATATATATGATATAATATAAAATAATATAATATAAATTTGACGGTTCCCCCAAATAGGAAATTCACATTAATATAATGTAATATAATAAATATTAGGTACATTTGATTTGATTGATTCCCCCAAAGAGGACAATCAATATAATGTAATTTTTTTTAAATTACATTTTTTTTAGAAAAAGAAAAAAACTTAAATTTTTAGAGTTTTTTTTAAAATAATAAATGTTTTATAATGATTTTATTGTGTTTGTAATGTTTTTATAAAAATTTCAGACACTAATTGTAGTTCATGTATGTTTTTAGTTCATTAAGGCTATTTTTTTGTCCTGTTCATGTAGGTGGATTGTGATGGGTCCTGCCCGTTCTGGAACAGGCATCCACATTGACCCGCTCGGCACGAGTGCGTGGAACGCCCTGGTGCAGGGCCACAAACGCTGGTGCCTGTTCCCCACCCACACGCCCCGTGAGCTCATCAAGGTGACGCGAGAGGACGGGGGAAACCAGCAGGACGAGGCCATCACCTGGTTCAACGTCATCTATCCCCGCACACAGCAGCCCACCTGGCCAGCCGAGTTCAGACCGCTGGAGATCCTTCAGCATCCTGGAGAGACTGTGTTTGTGCCCGGTCAGTTACTGCACTGAGCTGATTTTACACACATTTACTTTCCATTGACAAGGTTCTCATATTTTGGCACTTTCACAGGGCAGAATGATTACGTCTGGCATTGATCCTTGATTTTTATACTTGTGAAAAGTGTACGCAACCAGAGCACATGTGGAATCCCACAATGCAGTAGACCGATTTGACTTTCCGTTTCACAACTTCTGAAGTCATAAATAGGAACAGTGTTATTCCATACAACACAACACATATCTGTTTTGTTGGACTGGTTTCAAAATGTTTTACTGACGGGTCAGTCGTGTTCCACTATTTTGTGCTGAAGTGGATTATCAGTTCTAATATTTGGCATTCAAGCTTCATACCTCATGGTGTTTATGAGACTGGAAAGGAATCTACGGCGCTTGTTCAGGCTTTGTTAGTCATCGACTTTAAATAGATGTTGGCATAACAAAGAAACCATCTGAGTGCAATTTAGCTGCTCAGTTCAGTCAAAACAGAAAGTATTAGTATGAAAGCAGGTGAAATGTAGAAGCCTTCTACTCATAAGACCTATACTCATAACAAAAAACACACTTAGGTCAGTCACACCCATCATCCCATCTGAAGAAAACCGATCACTCAGATGAATGCAAAAAACATCTGACAGATACAGACTTGACTTTATTGTTCACAGTAAATGTTTTTGAGGAACATCTTAAAAGTTAGGCCTATATAATAAAATTATAATGCTTATGTTAATTATATCTAATCCGCAGTGGAGATGCAAAATGATAATAATGCAGTTCAAATCCACAATTGTTGTTAAAATAATATATTCTTGTGCAACAAATCATGCAGCCGTGATTGTAATTGAGGTTGAAACCTATGTTTTGTGTAGGCGGATGGTGGCATGTTGTCCTCAATCTGGACATGGCTATTGCTGTGACCCAGAATTTTGCGAGCACCACTAACTTCCCCATCGTGTGGCACAAGACTGTGCGAGGTCGCCCCAAACTCTCCAGAAAGTGGTACCGGTAAGACCCTGCTCTGTACACCTGATTTCTTCATTCACTTAAGTTACTTTTTATTAAAGATGTTTATATTTTTGCTGCTCTTCAAATGGGCCTTGTTCCTTTGTTCCACAACAAACAATTTTACCCCTAACAAAGTTTATCAAAAGTTAGTGTATTAAAAATGTGAACATTTTTAGAAGACATGAGACGTGAAGGTGTATAAAAAAAAAAACAGCAGCAAAACAATAGTATTGTGCGTCATGTCCAATCAAGCTGTAAGTGGGAAAATATGTGGAAATGTATATTTCGAGAAATGGTAGTTGTTTTGATTATTTAAGTCGGTTTGTGATGAAGTTTGTCACGTGTGTCTCAGGATCCTGAAACAGGAGAGGCCTGATATTGCTGCTTTGGCAGATAAAGTCGACCTGCAGGAATCAACAGGCATTGCCTCGGACAGCTCCAGTGACTCGTCCTCCTCTTCCTCCTCCAGCTCCTCCGACTCTGATTCAGAGGTACAGCTTGTTCCTGCAGAACCCCACACACAAACTCCTATACTAGAGTCCTGACATGAGCTGCTGAACACCTCCATCTGATTCACCTGCTCACCGACTGACCCACCATGTGGCCAAGCTCTACATGTAACTAGGCCTAGACGACAGAGCTAATAACTGTTGATAATTTAATTAAGCTTTTTCTTTTCAACACTCTCATTCACTAACTATGTGAACAGATGGTGAAAACAGGGGCAGTACAGTTAACACAAGCTAGAGGGCGCAATGAATTCACATTGAACAGTACAGTGTATTATGCACTGTTACTATTTGATTTAAATTAGTATTCAAATGTCAGAAATGGTTTACAATCCTCAAAGAACTTTTAATGAAGTAGTCATATCTGTATTTTCTATACATATTTCTATAACATCTATCTATCTATCTATCTATCTATCTATCTGTTAGCCTGTCTTTCTGTCTGTCTGTCTGTCTGTCTGTCTCTCTTTCATTATTTACACTTTTAGAAATAAAATATACTATGATTGTATATTTTAGCCCTTTAATGGGGCAGTAACCTCAAAGGTGCAACTATACCCCTAAAAGTGAGCATATTAGTACCATTCAAGTATGCATGCTTTAAGGGTAGATAAGTTACAAAGGTGCACCTTTGAGGGTACCTCATGAAAAATAAACATGGTGTTACATAAGTACTAAAATGTAGTATTATTATTATTATTATCATGGTAAATTTGTGGTTACTGCAGTTTTACTACAAATACTGTGGTAAACTGTGGTTACTGTAATAAAACCATGGTTCATTTTTGTAAAAGGCTGCCAGGCTGTTGCACCCCTAACTGTGCGTTCACACCGCCACCGTCGAGAGCGTCAAAAATCGCTCTGGCCGCCCTGCCAACAACGCAATTAATTTTATTTATAGTAACAATGTAATGTAATGTAATAATGTGTCAATGGTTTCTTAAGATCTACTTATGCTTCTGATGCTTTTGGGAAACGCAGCCCTATTTGAACAAGCACTCTGAGCCATGCGTCAGCAGCGAACGCTGTCTGTGATTGATTGGTTCTGTCTTTCAGCATTTGCGTGTGTTCCGATGAGCAGGAGAAATGGTTCTATTCAACACAATTATTCGCTAATATAGTCTTATTTTTCCACTTAAAAGCTTATTTTATGCACCGAATTTCTTGATAAGTAAATAAAATTAATGTTTAAAAAAATGCACTTCAGAATCGATATTTTTATGTGAGGATCGATCCTTTCGATACAACATCAGTATCGAAAGTATCGATACTTAAGGATCGATCTGCCCATCCCTAACACACACACACATATAATAGTAATAATTAAATGCATATTAAACAGCCTGAATGTAAACAGGAGTCATTAAAATTTAACTTTTTTTTTTTTTTGATAGTTTGGTTCTTCAAGAACGCGTTAACTGTTTTCAGCATTGATAATAATCATAAATGTTTCTTGATCTGCAAACCAGCATATTAGACTGATTTCTGAAGGATCATGTGACATTGAAGTCTGGAGTAATGAAAAATTCAGCTTTGCATCATAGGAATAAATTACATTTTAAAATGTATTCAAATAGAAAACGGCTTTTTAAATTGTGATTATTTCACAATATTGCAATTTTTTTTTTTTTTTTTTTTAAATAATGCAGCCTTGGTGAGTATAAGAGATTATTATGAATATTCCTGATCCCTTCCTGTCCTGCAGTAATATGCATCTAATCGGTTTATTTTTATACAAACAATTTGCCCCAAATCAGAGGAACCTTCATTTCAATCAAAACGAGCCTTTCAAAATGCACATAAATTTGTTTAATTCAAGAAATAACACAGATTGTGAATCTAGTTAAAACTAACCAAGGTATGTTTTTGAACATTTAAACATTTTCATCTGTATTCATTAAATCCCAATGAGGATATTTTCATGTGTACATGAGATGCTTACGTTCTCACATTTGTCCTTTTCCCTGAAGGCTGACTCGGGCTCTGAGGGCGACGCCATGACCCATCGCAGAAAGAAGAGGAGAACCTGTGGCATGATGGGGAACGGTGACATCACAAGCCAGGACGACTGCGTGAGCAAAGAGCGCAGTTCGTCTCGGTGACGTCCCGCTCGACAACAGAGGGGCTGCAGCCATAATCGTCTCCTAGACCATGAAACGTCATGCTCTCTCTGTCGCCCTCAGGAGAGTCCTGTCCATTAGATAAGAGGTTGCCTCTGCGTCACGTCTGCGCACATGATAACAAACTCTGCCCTAGTGCGCTTTTAGAGATAAACACGAACAAAATATCCAAATATGTGCTTGCTGGAGGAGCGTTGCATGAATGAGTCAACAGCTGTGTGTGAGAAGAAAAGGGAAACCCTTCTTGTGTTGCCTTTGCTGATGTCAGGCTCTGGACAGGAAGCTTGGCGTCTCCTCCTGTCCCAGTGCCAACGTCGTTAATCTGCGTTTGATTCAGAACAGATGCCGTTTTTGTATTTCACAGGGGTTATGTGCAGATTTGTGAGAGATGTATCATGACCCATCTAGGGTAATATGGTTGACCTGATGTGTAATGCTGCCTTTAGCTCTTTGATTCTAGAAAATAGATTATTTTATTACTGATTCTACTTTATTCTTGAGCTGCACTTAAACATGGGTTTCTTGTCTTTTGGTTAAACTAGCCCATAGTACTTACAACTGTTAAACAGCAGTGATTTCTGGTCCCTTTTCTCACTCTTCTAGATAAGAATTTTGATTTAAAGTGTCTCAAACTTTAAATTAGAAGCCCTTTATGAAGCGCCACACTACATGTGATATATGAAAACGGATAACTCCGTTTTTAACAATTTTGAGAAAATCATGTTTTTTCATTGTGCATTCCAATTAATCTCAATCAAACTGCAGTTGGGTTATTTTGATTAGGTAAAAAATAACTAAAAAATACAGCTAACTAGCACAATAAAACACAATAAAAATATGATAACGTAATAAAAAAAAACATGATTTTTGAAATTTAAAAAAATGGAGTTATCTGTTTTTGCAAATAAACTCTTCATATATTCTATCGTTTGCACGAATTAAGAATTCCTTATATCCCTTGTTTGCCTTGTCTAATTCGTTCCCTCATTTTAGTAAATTGTGGCTGACCTCGTACTAATTTGTTCCCTTGTTTCAATTTTGAACAAAAAATTGGCCTCAATTTACTAAAATTAGGGAACGAATTCTAAATTTGTGAAAACGGTAAATATTTTGTCGGTATCTCATGTGCGAAGCTTTGTATTGCCTAAATAACATTGTAGTGGAGCCAAAAGTTTGAACGCACCTTTTCTTCAGTTGGAACTACTGTGAATGCGCAAAAAAACGTTTGAACTCGACTTTTCTTCTCTTTCGTCTATTAGCAGTAAATTCAATGGTTAATTTAGCTCAACTAACTGAAATACGAGGTGTTTTTCTTTTATAACCCCTCTGCGTAAGTGAAACACTAGGAGGCGCTTATTTATTATACAGTGCGCTATGAGCCACGCAAAGAGGGGGAAAATCTTGCAATCATAATTCATGAAAATCCACATTTCCTGTTCAAAATGGAAAACGTGACTAGCCTATATTGTCTTAAAATGTTTTTGTATGTTTTCAATTCTTTTTTTTAACTGAAGGAAATAGCGTAACTCCAAAAATGGCGACCTGTCATGACCTAAATGTTTCAGGGCTACAGTACTCTATGTTGTGATGGTGTGAGGCGTTTAATGATCGAAGTGAGTGTTGTTGAGAGGGTTGTGTCAGTGCTTTCTTTGTGTACGAGTCAAGGAGAAAGATGTGGTTAAAAAGTGCCTATTTTTACCTGATGTTGGTCATTCAGGTTGCTCATATTTCACATTCTCATATTTCTCAGAGCTGTGGTTTTGAATTGCAAATGTTAGTGTTTTAATGAATGGCCTGTGCTCTTAGATGAAGCCTCCAGATCTTCAGTGTTTTTTCTAGGGTATGTTCTTACTTCAGCTCCTCATGTTCCATGTTCAGCACTGGCTCGGTCATGTGACACTTTGATGTTGCTCAGATCAAACAAAATTATTAATGATAATTGTTTAATAAAGGTTTCTATGTATTTATCTTGGTGTTCTCAGTGTTTTTGTCCAGATATTGCGTGTTATCCACTGGGCATATTTAACCGTTCAGGGTGTGACTGTACATTCAAACCACCATGGCTGATTTTTATTGACCATTGCATGCCATATTTCCTCTCTATACGTCATTGTGGTTATTTATGACGAGATCAATTCAAAGGGGTCATGCACCAAATACCAGCAGAATATCTCTTATCCCAGATAGTTTCTAGAGGTAAAATTCTATTTTTTAATACAATAAGACTTTTATTAAAAAAACACTTTATTTCTTAATTTGTTTTAGGTTACTTGTGTATTTGTAGTAACTTTGATTGAACTCAACTTATTAAAGGGGTCATATGATGTTGCTAAAAAGAACATTATTTTATGTATTTGGTGTAATGAAATGTGTTTATGCGGTTTAAGGTTAAAAAAACACCTTTAAATGATGCAGCTTTCACAAGGATATTTTAACTAGCCTACTTTCACACAATTTTAAAACGTGTAAACTACGCCTTTGTTTAAAGAACAATTACATTTATTGGAAACAGTGTTGCTGTTTATAAGAAAAAAAAAGTTAAGTCATGCATTAGAAGGTTAAAGTTAGTTTTAAAGAGAATGCGAAATATATTGCGATCTGATATAGGCTATAAGCAGCGATATCCATTAAAAATATAACCATACTGCATCAACATTATAAGGACAATTTACTGTTCGCAGTCTGGTAAAATTCTATACATTTCTAAAAGATATACTAGTATAAGTTCAGTAGGGACGTATACTGTCCATCACAATAAAATATGTTATTTTTCAAAACATACGAGAAAAAAAAGAAAGAAACTTCTTTTGCGCCTCACAGTGTTGCTCCTTTAATAAGGTGGGCTGTCCTTTAGGGAGTGACGCTGCTTTGAAAGTCATTGGTTGTGTCTCAAAACCTACTAATAACCTGCCTAACTAGCATTTATGGGTATCAGCAAGAAGCAGCATTTTTAGAATCCTCAATAGTTGCGTTTGGAACGTGATGCCCGTTCATTTCATTTGATCTATTAGCCTATTCATGCACTTGAGCTATTCATAATTTAAGATAATTTTGTTGAAATGGTATGACTGGTTACAAATACATTTTATTTATTGTAAGCGTTCAGAACGCTGGATCGTTCGTCTTTTGGAACTCGGAGGCGCGTCCTAGTGCGCCCCTGAATTGCTGTCTATGTAGGCAGCTGACTAGGATTTAAGACACAGCCATTTCAGAAAGCGTCTCTGGCACATGGGCTTTATGAGATCGCTCGCTCAGAAGCGTTCTAACGGGACGAGCCGAGGCGGTCACTAATCCGCGTCTTACAGGCGTCCGCTCTTACATGCCACAATAACGACAACAGCAGCAGGCAATCATGACTATAGACGCGCCCGTTATTTTGTCCGCACTTTTCTTTACGATTATTGCCATTATAGTTGCATCGGCGTTCCTGGCGAAAAAAACTGCGCAAAAGAAAGAACAGAAACAGCATGAGAAATCCGAGCGGGTTACCGAGTATCACCAGCCCATAGTAGAGCAACCAGCTCCAGTACAGAAGGAGGCGATTATTGAAAAGAAAAGGGAAGAACCCGTTCCTGTCGCTCCTGTCGTAGAAGCTGAAGTCATCCCCGTGCAACAAACACCTGTACAGGTAAGATGCGTCCTGGCCATTCAGCGCACCTTGCGTTTCCTCTACACTATTGTTGATTAGGTTTGTGTGCGCATCACACATGAGTCGGACTGGCGTCTTTGGCCTCGCGTCATGAGTGCAGCGTTTGTAAGACGGCCCGTCAAGATTCAAAACAGTTCAGCTTTTTAAAATGTGTCTCCAATCCAGATCCGTTCAGTTCCATTTTGTTGCGCGTTTTTCGACGCATGAACGTGTTGCGTAAACGTTTCCTTAAGAGTCGTTCCACGATATTTTTTCAATTGTTGATGTCAAAGTGGTTTCCCTGCTGAAAAAAAAAAAACAATAGACACCATTACAAGATTTTAATGGTTTTATTGGTTATAATGGGACTTGTGGTTTTAATGGAAACCGTAATGGACACTGTGGGTTTCTACTGGTCGCCTTCTATTGGTGGCTTGTTAAAACCAATAAATCCTAACCATTTTTTTTTACGGTTTTAATGGTTAAAAGTTGATGGTTTGTAATGGCACTTGTAGTGGAAACCATTAAACATGTCTGTGATTGTTTCTATTGTTTAGTTTTTTTCAGCACGGGTCTCCTGTGTGTCGTGTCTGAAAAGAAAAGAAAAAAGTCTCGTGCCATAAGCATTGCATGTTTTAAAAGAGCAGATATGAAAAATCGCGCTATTTATTTGCGGTTTTTGTACGCACAACTCTAAATTGTGGCAGCCTGTATAATTCGTTTAAGGATGAAGTGGCAGCACTTGAACGCTGGTCAGGGGTTATCAAGGGTTCACAGCTGATTACCAAACGGTTCCCAGCAATACAAGAGAGTCTCAAGAGTTCTTTCAAGAGTTTTCATTATTGTTATGAGATTGTATGTTTTACTTTTCAGTTTGTTTGTAATTGTCATTCATGATGACAGTGCAAATCTTGTCCTGTGGCCATAAATTCTAGAATAGAGTTCAGAAACGGGGCTGATAAACAAAGTAATCACTTAACATATAGTGTAACGGTGAAATGGATATGTATTTTGTATAAATTCTTTTGTTTTGTGGTTTTTTTTTTCTTTCCTATTTTTGTTATTATTACATTAGGATGTTCTATGTTATGTTTTCTGTTATTATTATTATTATTATTATTATTATTATTATTTTTATATTTATTGGATTATTTTAGTGTCATGATGTTTTTATTTAAGTGGCTTGATGGTGTTTTGTCTTTGTGTATGATCATGTGCACTATCTATTTTAAATTATTGGCCATTTTTAATGGACAGCCCACTCTGATTCATCATGTGTCTTTTATTTGCACCACCTGTATTGCTGCAGTTATGAGTTATGATGACCTACAGCCAATAATAGAGCAAGATAACGGGGCAAAGGAAATTTCATGGGGTAGAGTCATCTCCCCAACCATTCTTTCCTCCATATTCTTGTTTTTGTTGTTGTTGTTGTTTTTCACTGCAAATCAGCATATGGACAGCCTGGAGCGCGAGCTGCTTCTTTTCCTTTGGAGGAATTCCAGTCTCGAACCAGAATTCCACTCACGCGTGATCTTATGTCATCCCCTGTATCACTTCTCGTTCTGTAAATGAGACCGAGTTGTCTGGATTCTTCGTAGTGAAATAGTGTGTAATGTGTGACGACCCTCTCAGTCACCCATCTGGCATGTAATGTGTCAACTTTGGCAACAGCGATCTGACAGCTTTGAAAATCATGTAGCGTATACCTGGCATAAGGCATCACCAGCTTGCCTTTAATACACTAATAAAAATAAAGGTTCTTTATAAACATCTATGGTTCCATTAAGAACCTTTAACATCCATCGAACCTTTCCATTCTACCAAAGGTTCTTTATAGTGGAAGAACGTTCTTTAGATTGTTAAAATGTTCTTCACGCCTAGAAAAACATGTTTCTTTTAAGAATTGTTCACTGAAAGATTTTTTTTAGAACTCAGTTCCTCTATGGTGTAGCTGCAACCCCAATTTTAAAGGGGTCCTATTATGCTCTTTTACAAAGTCTTGATGTTGTTTTGGGGGTGTACTAGACTATTTTTAAGAGTGTATATTCCTTTTGATAGCTGTTAACTTCCACACACGAGAAATATTAGAACTGGCGTCACACCTTCTGCTCCAATCCTGTCCATTCAGTACTGCAGGAGACACTCTGCTATCCATTACACAGTGTTATGTAACATTGCTTTTTCTGCCTCCACTAGCCTGACTAAATAACCATGAGAGTGATAAAATTACGGATAGAGCCAGGCCGAATTTAGTCTAATCTCCCATAGCCAGACTTCAGACTAACTGCATTAAATCTGGTCTGCATTGCAGCTCATTCTGGCCGAGAACCACCCACCAAAGATGACAAGGGGCTGTTTGTTTAGAAGCGAACAATTACGGTTCTTTACATTTTGGGGGCAGAATAGTAGACCAGCATGGGAAATAAATCAAATAATGGTAAGGCAGTCACAGTGAATGGTTTACTTCCACTGCAGAGCATATAGCTTCCACTGCACGGCAGTGAATTTCTTCCATGCAGAATCTTGGAATATATTGATGATATATTACTCATTTATTGAGGCTATAAAGCATATTTACATAACCTGGTTCTTGGTTCCTGCTGAGTTTTATTTTCAGCTCTAATCAAACACACCAGGCCATAAATTTGGAATGAACCCCAGGAGCTTGACGGAGACCCAATTTGCATACTTTTACTGCACATTAAAAGTACATGCTTGATGTAAAATAAGTACTTTGAAATGGATGAGCACCACTGACACTGGATGTACTAATCTTTAAAGCACTACATATTATGCACAGATTGGGACTAATGCCTTTAGATTAACTGGTTTAGGTGTGTTTGGTTAGAGGTGAAACTGAACTCTGCAGGAAGGAAGATCTCAAGGGGCAAGGTTGAGACGTATGTGTTGATTGGTTTCTAGGGAAGAAATAAACTCCTGGACTGTGTTTGTTACTCATGGGGCAGATCTCCAATAGATGTGTGACTTTGGATGAGAGCTGGAAGATGGATCATCTCCAGCAGACTTGCCCTGCCTCTTGCCTGGATGTAGTCATGTGGTAACATGAAACACAAATAAATTTCACTCAAAAATGAAATATCCTTCATTTTCTATAAAACTTCAGTTAATGCCACTTGTTGAGAAAAAGAAGTCCACTTAATCATATTGAATGCACACTTGTAATGTATTTCAAATCTAACCAGTGTATTAAAAACTCTACCAATATTAATGCAGTCAATATTAATGAAATAAAAGCCCACTTAAGAGATACACTTTCATGACTATGATTCTAAACACATTTAGATATACTTAATGTCAGATTAAAAGTTTTACTTTAGAGTATATTTTAAATCCATTGTTTTAATAATCTTTTATCGTGCTGGAGATGTTCAAAAAGTACCGACACATAAATCCCTTCACCAAGTTTTATATTTAAAAATCAACAAACAACAAATAAAATGACTTTTTGTTTGCATAATCACTAAAACAATAACATTGCCAATGATGTTCGGATTTTAAATGACAACTTGACTGACAACAGTTTAATAGCATGTTCAAATATCTAATGTAAATGTTCAAATAAAGCTTTGAAAACGTTTCATAAAAAGGTAAACCTCACATTTCAGCCTTTAAACAAAGAAAAGATATGTCAAAATGATAGTTGATTAATAAATGATTGTATTTTATCTGCTCCATAAATAATTCTAGATAACTTATCCGAATTGTTCAAATGTGTAGAATCCACACTGTTTTTCATCGACCGGTCAAAATTTACAGCAGGGCATGCAAACTCGGTCCGTTTTTGGCAAGACAGAAACTGCACACAGGCTGAATGTAAATATAAGTCTCTGTAAATCCACTCACTGACAGCAGGTGGCGCTTATGGAAAAGCTGAAATAGAGCTGTTTCCCGTAAACTCCGTGGACAAAGCAGTATTGCGATTAATTCCTTTAGGTATTACATGGAGCGAAGATGAAAACAAAATGCCATCGAATCGTTTCTGAAGACAGTCAGAACCTTCAGAGGTACATTCATATAGTTAATTAATTAATATATTCATTTGTATAATTCCCTTAGTACTCTTTTAAAACCTCCCAGCTTTTCCACCCTGTTTTCACTCAAAACGAAACTACTCTGCGTGCTGTGCGCACGTGAGACTGTTACTTAAAACTGCTTTATGCTGGACAGTATTTATTTATCGTGAGTTGTTCAAATCGCGGTAATCTAATACGGTTTTAATGATAATTAAAAGATGAAACGGTAATACTAACCGTGGGCAATTTTATCATGATTTATCGTCAAACCGGTAATCGTTACATCCCTAATTCCAAATGACATGCATTTAAGTATTTTATTTTAGAGTAGGGTGAATTCAGGTAAATTGGGACTATTTTTGCCAGTGAGATGGGGAAAACATGTCCCAATCTATATCCTAAAGTTTACTTCTTTTCACAAAGGGCACCATATTTTATATCATATATATATATATATATTAGTATATCATCAATTTTGGATAAACTCCCCTTTAACCAACATGTAAAAACACAGCAAGCTGTGTTTGGGCTCTTTTAATGTCAGCCAGACAGTGTCTTTCTTGTCTAAATAGTCAATTTTTGTACACAATAACCTGGAAATTGTACCAGACTTTGTTGATAGTCAAAAGTCTGTTTCTCTTGTTTTACCTGGACATTTGTCACATTTGGAAGTAAAATGGGTTGAGAATGCCGTTTCATGTTGACTTTAAACTCCGTAACCCCTGTGGTCCCCCATGATCTTTGGCTCTGTGACCTTTAGACATGTTGACATGGCATGATTCCTTCTTTGGCACTTTTAGACCTCCCTCTGTCTCCCTAAAGACATGAGATAAAATCTAGAAAGAAGGGCTTGAATTTCACCATTCTTTGCGCTGAGCCTTATGGATCAACTGCAGGTTTGGAGAGTGTGAAGGAATTGGTTCCTTCATGAATCTGTACATTGTTTATCTGCTATTTTTGCTTCATAATCAAATTTCTTTGTTCTGCTTTTGGATGGTAAACCAATGACACAGAGTGTGCAGTGTGCTCTAGTCTCTTTTTTTTTTTAAGCATCTGGACCAGTTAAAGAAATTAAAAAGGAATTTGTCCAAAAATGACACTTACTTTGAATACAATGGAACTGTATCCAAAGTGAAGCGTAGCCTATGACCTAAATCTCACTTGCTTCAGGGGCTGGTTAATTGCGTCAATTTTCGGTTTATCTTTCTTCCCAGTTCCTGTTCGGTCTCTTTCTCCCACAATTCCAACTCTCAGCTCCTCAAGTTTCCTTTGTTCGGAGTGTTTTACCTTCCTTACATGGCAATGTGTATTCAGAGGGAAAACCTCAAAGAAGAAAGCTGTACCAATCTGCTCTGAGGCCAACAAGAATTTAACACCAGCAAAAAAAAAAAAAAAGTCCTCCGAACATAACATGTGAATGAGTGGCTGAACTGCAAGGTTAATTTAAAACCGAAGCCATCAGCGTTGAATATGCAGACCATGAGCATCTGAAACGGGGCGAGCGCTCAAGAACATTCCTCGGCACTTTGTTTCTGTCTCTACGCCAGTCAGGCTCCTAAGAGCAGTCTGCTGTGGAATCCGTCCGTCTGCCTGCTGATTGGTCAGGCTTTCCTCTGACTTTGCCTGTTTGGAATTTCGGCCTGTTACTGCTAGCTTCCTTTTTCAGTGATCTGTGCAAACATGGGCATGATTGATTTCCTCTAGGTGTGAGTTTAACTGAAATGAGTATCCTGAGACTGTGACCGGTTGTATTGGGACGTTAATGTTTTATATCCTCAATGAACTGTATACATGAACAATTGCTTGAAGAATTCTGGAAAAATAAAGGACATTTTTAAGGTTTTATTAGCACACATTTTAAATCTTTTTTTTTTTTTTTTCATCGGCAGTTTAGTTTGAGGTGTACAGTCTAGAGTAGGTGTTGAGTGTTATATTTGGCTCTCTTCACATTTAATATTTATATGAAATGCAGCCAAGTTTCCATATAACCTTCCAACTGAGAGGAAGCAAAATCTAAAGCTAAAAGTGGTCAATTCCAGTTCAAAGTTTGTTCCAAATCAATGAGCTGCCTTCCTTAGACCGCATTGTAAGCATCATATTCATGCTTCCATCATGTTCCAGAAGACTGGCAATATAATAATGAACGTTGTGTATCATTTGCAGGGAGTACAATCCCATGATGCATTATGATGAGTTCAGTAAAAAAAAAAAAAAAGAATCCAAGTAGAAATGCTGATTGTAAATGCACTTTTTTTCATTCTAAAGAGAACCAAAGAGTATAGATAATACAAAATTTTTGGAAGCTCTGAATCAACTCAACCAACTGTTTAGCAAAAAATGATTCAGTTTTGAAGCACTTAAAGTGCCCCTATTATGGATTTTTGAAAATTACCTTTCATGCAGTGTGTAAGTGAATGAAAATATCCTGCAAATTTTTAAATCTGAAAGTGCACCGTGTATAAAATTGTCTCTCAAAAGAAAGAGTCGACTCTGAATCATTGAAACGAGTCGTTTTTAAAAACTAATCCCATGCCGTTTCATGTTGACCTCAACATGAAACATTAGCATTTTGCCCGCCCACTTGTTGGTCTTTTCGGGTTGGTCTGAATGAAAATGCAAATTCATTCTTTGCCACTAGGTGCCGCTTTTGGAGCGGTAAAATAGCGGTTTCCCCGGTAACGCTAAACGCTGTACACAAAGCAGCACTGCGCTCACAAACGCTGCTTTTATCAGGCATTACAGGCTCATGATGAAATGAAAATGAGACCAATCGGACCAGTCACCGCAGATTAGTGTCACGCAAAGGAGGGGTTTGGAAAAATTTATCGTTAAACAAATCGTTTGGGAGTCGTTGAGCAAATAAGGTAAAAATAAATGCATATTATAAGACAATGAAAGTGTTTTTTTGACCTTGCATGCATGTCAACCTGTTGTTGGGGACTCCCACAAAACCAAGATATAAACCTTTCATATCCCATAATAGGGGCACTTTAAAATATCACACACTGGTCAAAACTTTGTAAATGCAATATGAACTCAACCCAAACATGAATAAAGATACATTTTACAAACCAGTAGTTATGGTAGAAAAGCTTTTCCAAACTTTGAATCAATTGAACCAGTGGCTTCGCAAAATGATTCACTGTTTTAAACGCTTCAAACACCTTAAACCACTCAAGACGGTGTGAATGCAATATGAACTCGGCCCAAACATGAGTAAAAACACCTAACCAATTACAAATGTCTTTATGAAAGCATATTCTAAACATAATTAAATACCAAAAAATGTAAGGTTAAAAACAATTAACTTTCACTGTCCTATTTTGTTATACATGCATGTTTATTAAAATTATAAAGCTGACCCAGTTAAAACCATGTGTTAAACTCTGGTTCATGAGGTGACCAGATCACCACTCTCTAGCCATGAACTATTGGAATTCAAACAGTTTTGAAACCATATTATGTTGTTAGAAAGCCTTGTTTTTTTGTTTTTTTTTATCATGTGACTTGGCCAGTTATTTCCTCTCATGTATAGGCACAGAATGGTAGAGCCCTGCATTTCAAACTTTTTTTACGCCCCTCGTGCCGGGCTTTGGGCCAATTTTCACGTCATAGTTCAAACGCGGACCGGGCCTCGGGCCTGGTTTAGGCTTCTCCTTATTTTTTTATATTTTAGACATCCATCAATTAGTGATGAAAAAATTGCCTCGCTGGTTGAAACAACAGGAGACCGTGCTACCGCGACTGTCAAGAGCGGCTCTCGACGGTGTTTAGTGTCCCGCAGCAGCAGTATGTATGGTGCGTGCCGTCAGCGCAGCTGAACAGTTCTGCGTTCAAATGCAAGCAATTAGTGATGGGAAGTTCGGATAATTTTACCGACTCGGACCTTTGAGTCTCATTCAGCAAAATGAACAAATCTTTTTTCGAGTCATTTCGTTCATTTTAGCTAAATATAATTAAAATGTTACGTGTTACTTCCCTAATACGTCTACTACTTACGCAAACGTTGATCACACTACAAACAATACAAAACTGCTATAAGAAACCGAAAAGATTAATTCATTGTTTACCTGGGTCTTCAGTCTATGATTAGCTCACCTCACCTCTTATCTGACAAGTCTTCGGGTTTGAGTCGTTCGTTCATCACGTGACAGCCCCATAAACTTAACCAATGCAGTCTTAGCCGGAAAGAGAATTGATTAGTTAATCTCTCGAGTCTTTT
The DNA here is from genome assembly GCF_001515625.1 of Sinocyclocheilus rhinocerous. Taxonomy (NCBI): domain Eukaryota; kingdom Metazoa; phylum Chordata; class Actinopteri; order Cypriniformes; family Cyprinidae; genus Sinocyclocheilus; species Sinocyclocheilus rhinocerous. The sequence goes on from NW_015632746.1 coordinate 253,870, forward strand.
GAATCGTTCGTTCTTTTGTCACGTGACGTCATTGAATAGGCTTAAGCTTGCCGCAAAGCACCAGCAAAAGTAATTACCATAAATGTGACCGGGGGAAACAGTAAGGAGATATTTGAGTTATTTACTAATAAACTAGTGTTTTATTATGAGTAAAAATGACGGTGTATCCACTGAAAAAAATACAAGTGATCGCGCTGGCACCTCCATGTCCTGCAAAGCGCGCTTTAGCTTCCACTCTCCGCACAAACTATATTGGATATAGCGCACATTTATCTAGGTTTAACGTTTAAACATTGTTATATGCTTGAACTGTTTTATATCTATAGATTTTATTTTAGGCCAGTCCTGATGATTTGAGAAGGCTGAATCAGGGGTGGGCAAACTTGGCCCTTCCAGGCCACTTTCCTTCAGAGGGTAGCTCCAACCCTAATCAAACACACCTATTTAAATTAACTTAAAAAAACGAAACGAAATATTATCACTTTGCTATTACAAAACTGAACTATTTTAATAGCTGAAACAGTATAAGCTGTTTTGGGAGAAGGGGAAAAAAAGACGCGCTCGGGCCGGTAATTCTGATAAGCTGTCGGACACGGCCCGGGCTAGGGCCTAAATTTGAGGCCCGTGCAGGGCTCTACAGAATGGACGTGTTGGTTGGCTGTAGTCTTTGTGGTGTGTTCAAACACAGCTTTTTGGCCCAGACGCAGGCAATGCGAGGCGACAACACAGTTGGCTTTTGTCGCCGATAGTTCTTTGATGTTGGTTTGGTGTCACAGCCTTTCGAAGGCAGTAGTCATTAAGGTTTAGAAACACATCTACAGTCACAAGCCCTTTCAATCACAAGTGGTGATGTCTCTTAACTAAACAATGGTGCAGTGCAGTATAGTTATGCTAGTAGGCAGACACTGACTGTGCATGACGACTTTGGCCTTATGACACAATGGCCTTTTTGTAAGAATTCAAAGCAGAGCTGAAGGGTTTGTGGTGAATTCATTCAGTGTAACCGCTTTCCGTAAATGAGTGAAACAATGAGAGCTTATTCCAGTCGAGATGCTTTGGCCCACTGCCTCAGATAAGATGTTAAACCATTCAAAATTATTATAATAGGCCTACATCTTTATGATTTTTTTGCTGGAAATATGGAAATAAGGAAGTGAGGAACCTGTAAATAAGGTCTTTACATGAATAACTGATATTTACAGGGGAAAAAAACATTTTTGAAAAGTGTCCTGCACATCAAATCAAATAAGGCACAATTTATGTGTCTGTCAGAACTATGCATTTAATATATTTTTGACAGTTTACTTTAACAGTTTATTATATATACAGGTGCATCTCAATAAATTAGAATGTCGTGGAAAAGTTCATTTATTTCAGCCAGGGACAAGTAAAATGCATAAAGCCTCTGTAAGTCCTCTTGGGTTCTGTTTGTCTTAGGTGATATGTCAAATTTTGCGTCACATGCATTCTCACCCTGACCTCCATGTGTGGTGGCATCAAATATAGATTTCCCATCATCCACTGAGAGAGGATCTGAGATGACCGTTAAGCCTGAGATGGCATCGTGTGCCGCCTAACATCCTCACAGGTTGTTCGCGCTTTCTAAGAGCATCAGGGGCTAATGGACTGTTGGCAGTCATCACCGCAAGGAAGAATCCGTCTCAAGCTGCCCTAATTCCCTCACCGCCTTTGATGTGTTTATGTCTGGGGACAGAGAGCTGCAAGACATTAGGTGACTTTTTTTTGGATTAAGAAACATTGAAGTGTTGATTTCATGTAGTCAAGTTCTAGCTTTAAATGTGTTATAAAATGGCACAATTGTGAAATCGAATTCTGTTATCTATAGTGTCAGAATTTATGCTCTAAATTACAACATAATAGTGACAGCATTGGATAGAGAAATTAATTAATTTACAAGCTTCCTTACAAACGGGTGCATAGTTGTTGTTGTTATTATTATCATCATTATTATAATTATTATTTACTCTTACAGTTACGTGATGCGTTTCTGGTCTCAAATTGTAGCTTTTTACTTCTTACAGTTTATAAATGTGTGAATTTCTGTCATTATGGTTCTTTTCCATAACACTGAATGTTGTAACAAAGGTAACAAAGAGTTGGTTATTATTATTAAGTCTCTTTCCGGCTCAGACTGCATTGGTTAAGCTTATGGGGCTGTCACGTGATGAACGAATGACTCGGAAAAACCCGAAGACTCGAAACAGGTGAACTACTTGACTAATTCCAGTACGGAACCTATATGATGTTGCGCATGCGCGACTGAACGATTCACTCCCCAAGACGACTCGTTCTTCCCGAGTCACATTAAAGATTCGTTCAAAATGAACGAATCATTCAAGAACGACCCAACACTAGTTTCTATGGCTGAGCAGCTGCTTACATTCCTCACATTACCAAGTGTAATGCCAAGCATCGGATAGAGTGATGTAAAGTAGGGCTGCACGATTAATCAAAATTAAATCGCAATCACGATTAGGCAAAAGCTGCGATTGTCATGCATATCTTTCAATGAAGCACAGTTCTGTGATCAGTAGTAAGTCTCCATCTGAAGAAAGGTAATGCACATCGTTCCAGGAAACAGAAGATAGAACTGCTTTCATAGATTCAACGTGACTAATAAACACAAGACTACGACAATATATGGTTTATCTGAGTTCTTATTATAAATTTCATTATAATAAAGTATATTTATAATGCAATGCTAAGTGAGTTTGGAATAAAAACATGTTATTAAATGTGGTGTTTTGTGGGACAAGAGGTTCATAAATGCATCTCATGTTTGGAAAGATGTTTGACGCAAGTTGCTTTTTCAAATACACGTTATAAACACCTCAAACTCACTGGGTAAAGGCTTGATGGTATACAGAAGCGGGCTCAGATGGAGCAGCATTTACTACACAGAGCTGTAGTTCATTAACAAGCTACGCAAACTGCTTTCATAATCGCAGAACGATTTCATACTCGCTCGATTAAATCGGTCTGCGATTATGAATGCGGTTTTGCGTAGCTTGTGAGTGAACTACTGCTTCATTGTTAGTTTCCGGCCGAGATTTACTACTGATCACAGAACTGTGCTTCATTAAAAGATACGCATGACAATTGCATTCGATTAATCGTGCAGTCCTAATGTAAAGCTACTCGCCACTGGACTCTGTAGCAGTAGAAACCTTGAGTCTGGATTGCCTGGCTGCATTGTGCTAACTGTAAAGATTGGTTGAGGAGGGATGATGATAAGGAGCATAAGGAGCTGGGTTGGGCTCAACCCTCTACTTCCACTGAAGGGAAATCTTACTGCTTCAGCATATCAAGACATTTTGGACAATGCTACTGTATGCTTCCAACTTTGAGGGAACAGTTTGGGGAAGACCCTTTTCTATTCCAGCACGACTGTGGCCCAGTGCACAAAGCAAGGTCCATAAAGACATGGTTGGATGAGTTTGGTGTGGAAGAACTCGACTGGCCCGCACAGAGCCCTGACCTCAACCACATCAAACAGCCAGGAATGGAGCCAGGCCTTCTCGTCCAACATCAGTGACTGACCTCACAAATGCTCTACTGGATGAATGGGCAAAATTTCCCACTGAAACACCCCAAAACCAGTGTATTTAGGGGGACAAATGTGTTGTCATGAGGGTTGCAAAGAGGTGGAAAATTTCCAGAAAATTTTCCGCCTTTTGCAACCCTAGTTTTCATTAAAGTCACTGTACTGTAGTTACTAATGTGGTTCGGGTTGAATTAATCACTGTGGTACGTCTGGTCAAAACGCAACGAAGATGCTTCTTGCTTCAGAGAAGGTTTATTTCCATTAGCATATGCAAACATGTGGGTGTTTTTTTTTTTAGATGCATTCACACGATTAAACGACACCACTAGAAATGAGGAAAACTCTCATGCACTCCACACTCTACGGATTCATACCAACAACTGATGATTCTTATGACGCACTTTCCAGCACATTCTAGCATACTCCGTAATTCCTCAAGGGGGCAGTAACAGTCCACAGTCATTGAATAGTCCAACACATACCAATATAGCTCTATTACCTAAGAGTGTCTGAATACAGAGACCTTTGCAACAAGGACTATCCACCATATCTGCCTAAATAATATTGAAAATGACTAATATCACATAGAATTTAGGATGGGACAGTATGCACATTGGGACGCAGGCTTGTTTAGTTTCTAATTGAATCAGCCGTTTTGAACGAATCATTTGATTTGAACAAAATGCACATCGTTCCAGGAAACAGAAGATAGAACTGCTTTCATAGATTCAACGTGACTAATAAACACAAGACTACGACAATATATGGTTTATCTGAGTTCTTATTATAAATTTCATTATAATAAAGTATATTTATAATGCAATGCTAAGTGAGTTTGGAATAAAAACATGTTATTAAATGTGGTGTTTTGTGGGACAAGAGGTTCATAAATGCATCTCATGTTTGGAAAGATGTTTGACGCAAGTTGCTTTTTCAAATACACGTTATAAACACCTCAAACTCACTGGGTAAAGGCTTGATGGTATACAGAAGCGGGCTCAGATGGAGCAGCATTTACTACACAGAGCTGTAGTTCATTAACAAGCTACGCAAACTGCTTTCATAATCGCAGAACGATTTCATACTCGCTCGATTAAATCGGTCTGCGATTATGAATGCGGTTTTGCGTAGCTTGTGAGTGAACTACTGCTTCATTGTTAGTTTCCGGCCGAGATTTACTACTGATCACAGAACTGTGCTTCATTAAAAGATACGCATGACAATTGCATTCGATTAATCGTGCAGTCCTAATGTAAAGCTACTCGCCACTGGACTCTGTAGCAGTAGAAACCTGTTGTGTGACGAATCACACTTCTCTGTTTTTGCCAGTCTGATAGGTGAGTCTGGAGAACGTTACTTGCCTGGCTGCATTGTGCTAACTGTAAAGATTGGTTGAGGAGGGATGATGATAAGGAGCTGTATTTCAGGGGTTGGGCTCAACCCTCTACTTCCACTGAAGGGAAATCTTACTGCTTCAGCATATCAAGACATTTTGGACAATGCTACTGTATGCTTCCAACTTTGAGGGAACAGTTTGGGGAAGACCCTTTTCTATTCCAGCACGACTGTGGCCCAGTGCACAAAGCAAGGTCCATAAAGACATGGTTGGATGAGTTTGGTGTGGAAGAACTCGACTGGCCCGCACAGAGCCCTGACCTCAACCACATCAAACAGCCAGGAATGGAGCCAGGCCTTCTCGTCCAACATCAGTGACTGACCTCACAAATGCTCTACTGGATGAATGGGCAAAATTTCCCACTGAAACACCCCAAAACCAGTGTATTTAGGGGGACAAATGTGTTGTCATGAGGGTTGCAAAGAGGTGGAAAATTTCCAGAAAATTTTCCGCCTTTTGCAACCCTAGTTTTCATTAAAGTCACTGTACTGTAGTTACTAATGTGGTTCGGGTTGAATTAATCACTGTGGTACGTCTGGTCAAAACGCAACGAAGATGCTTCTTGCTTCAGAGAAGGTTTATTTCCATTAGCATATGCAAACATGTGGGTGTTTTTTTTTTTTAGATGCATTCACACGATTAAACGACACCACTAGAAATGAGGAAAACTCTCATGCACTCCACACTCTACGGATTCATACCAACAACTGATGATTCTTATGACGCACTTTCCAGCACATTCTAGCATACTCCGTATTTCCTCAAGGGGGCAGTAACAGTCCACAGTCATTGAATAGTCCAACACTCAGCAAGAAAAACCGTACTAATATAACTATTACCTAAGAGTGTCTGAATACATAGCCCTTTGCAACAGTCACTGTTGGTGTAATGGTCAGTTGTTCCAATACTTTTGTCCATATAGTGTACATTGCAGTGCCTCGAAGACTCTCATTCTGATTGTTTGTTTAAACCGAAGTCTGAGTTAAACTTGTTTTCTGTGGTCTTTAATGTCTTTAATGTTGACGGTAGAGCTTAACTTGAAACTGGAATGTTCCTTTTAATGTGCCAAGTTTCTACATTGCTTGTCTAATGAACAATATAATATGGTGGAAGAATTTTTGCTATGGCCAAAAAAATCACTAATGCACAGGCTTTGATGGATTATAGTTCTGTTGTCTCACTGTAAGCAACACTAAAAATGTTTGTATGTGTAAGTACCACTAATGAAGTTTAATTATTGACCTTTTTGCATTTTGATTCTGCTCGTCTTGGTGCGTTTGAATCATTTCTCAACTCTGAAATCCAGTAGCAGAATCTCTTTCAGCAGTTTGTCAGTGGGATTTGAGGGTTACTTCAGTCACTCTCGCACACATAAATTGTGTATTTGTGTGAGATGGAATGCACCATCTGCTGGTGGTCAGCGGATGCCAGCATTCTTGAAGCGATAAAGTTTGGTTTCAGAGAAGGAGTAGAGTTGCTATTCTGGTAACAGCTGTCTTGACACGTGGATAATGAAATGCACAAAAACGCTCGGGACCCAAGCCATATCTACAATCTTAGAAACTGCATAGCAATGATCTTGTAACCCTTCAGAAAAATTGTGGTTTTCTCTTAGTATTGCTGTCATTCTTATTGTCATTCTCTATCGCCAGCTTGTTGTTGGCATTCTGTGTCACCTAATCTAATAATGGAACAAATCTACAGTTAATCCTAAATTTAACCTCTCTGGATAACCTTAATCCCTACAGACGCCAATTCAATCCAGTCTCCACCTTGCTCTTGAATGGTGTAAGGTGGTGCTGCAGTACGATTGAGGCCATGTCACCGAGTATGATGGTGTGATGAATTAGTATTGGTTTCAAATTCAGATCTATTCTGCTGATTTCCACCCTGTAAAAAGTGGTGAGGCTGCAGATTCGGTCTGGCTACTAATAGGATTAATGAACTGATATTTCCAGCACTCACATGGATTGTATCTGAAATCTATGACGCTGTTCTTTTTGCCCACTAGCCTCCAATCCCTAACCACCATGAATGGTCAGGAAGTCACTTGGTGGTTGGAAGGCTTGTGCACCTGTTTCTCGCAGGGTTCTGGGAGTGCATGTAAGCGGTCGAGTTGAGAGCTTTCATGGCCGGCAGAAGCAGTGAAGTGGGTTTGGATGAGGGTTAGTCAGAAGAAGCAGAAGCTTTGTCCTCTTGTCGTTGACAGGTGTGTGTTTAGGCAGAAGAGGAAGGACGACAGACTGCAGATGACAGCTGTCACACAGGCACTCTACACTAGCCACATGGGGAATGAAGCTCTGCAGAATGTGCTGCTGGCTACTGAGATGAATGTTTGAATTTAGTGGTTAGTTGTAAAGTGTTCTGTATGCAATGTATGAATGGGCTTTTTTTTTGTTTGGTTTTTGTTTGGGGTTTTGTTCTGGGCATTGGTTTGTTTTAGGTTTTGTTTTGTCCTTGGTTTTTTTTATTTTGGGCCTGGTTTGTTCTGGATTTTGGTTTGTTTTGTTTTGGGTTTTGTTCTGGGCCTTGGTTTGTTTTAGGTTTTGTTTTGTCCTTGGTTTTTTTTATTTTGGGCCTGGTTTGTTCTGGATTTTGATTTTTGTTTTAAGTTTTGTTTTGTGTTCTGGGTTTTGCTTTTTCCTGGGGTTTGTTTTTAGTTTTGTTCAGGGTTTGGGCTTTTGTTTTGGGCCTGGGTTTGTTCTGGATTTTGGTTTGTTTTGTTTTGGGTTTTGTTCTGGGCCTTGAATTATTCTGGGATTTGTTTTGTTCTGGGTTTGTTCTAGCCCTGGGTTTGTTCTGAATTTTGATTTGTGTTCTAGGTTTTGTTTTGTTTTTCATTCTGGGCCTTGGATTGTTCTAGGTTTTGTTTTGTCCTGGGATTTGTTTCTGGTTTTGTCCAGGGTTTGGGCTTTTGTTTTGGGCCTGGGTTTGTTCTGGATTTTTATTTGTTTTGTTTTGGGTTTTGTTTTGTTCTGGGTTTTTGGGTTTGTTCTAGCCCTTGGTTTTTTTTCTGGATTTTGATTTGTGTTCTAGGTTTTGTTTTGTTTTTCATTCTGGGCCTTGGATTGTTCTGGGTTTTGTTTTGTCCTGGGATTTGTTTCGGGATTTGTTCAGGGTTTGGGCTTTTGTTTTGGGCCTGGGTTTGTTCTGAATTTTTATTTGTTTTGTTTTGGGGTTTGTTTTGTTCTGGGTTTTGGGGTTTGTTCTAGCCCTTGGTTTGTTCTGGATTTTGATTTGTTTTGTTTTAGGTTTTGTTTTGTGTTGTGGTATTTGTTTTGTTATAGGTTTTTTGTCCTGGGTTTTGTTCTAGGTTTTGTTTTAGGTTTTGTTTTGTGTTGTGGTATTTCTTTTGTCCGGGGTTTTGTCCTAGGTTTTGTTTTGTTATAGGTTTTTTGTCCTGGGTTTTGTTTTTGTCCTGGGTTTTGTTTTTGTTCTGGTTTTTGTCCTGGGTTTTGTTCTAGGTTTTGTTTTAGGTTTTGTTTCATTCTGGGCCTTGAATTATTCTGTGTTTTGTTTTGTTCTAGGTTTTGGGGTTTGTTCTAGTCCTTGGATTGTTCTGGATTTTATTGTGGGTTTTGTTAGTTTTTTTTTCTTTTTCTTTACTAGGTTTCGTTTTATGGGTTTTGTTTTTGTTCTGGTTTTTGTCCTGGGTTTTGTTCTAAATTTTGTTCTGGGCCTTGGATTGTTCTGGGTTTTTTGTTCTGGATTTGATTTCGTTTTGTTTTGTTTTGTCCTATGTTTTGTCATGTTTAAATATTATTTCTGATGTCCGACATGATAAACAATTCTGGGCCTTGGATTGTTCTAGGTTTTGTTTTGTCCTGGGATTTGTTTCTGGTTTTGTCCAGGGTTTGGGCTTTTGTTTTGGGCCTGGGTTTGTTCTGAATTTTTATTTGTTTTGTTTTGGGGTTTGTTTTGTTCTGGGTTTTGGGGTTTGTTCTAGCCCTTGGTTTGTTCTGGATTTTGATTTGTTTTGTTTTAGGTTTTGTTTTGTGTTGTGGTATTTGTTTTGTTATAGGTTTTTTGTCCTGGGTTTTGTTCTAGGTTTTGTTTTAGGTTTTGTTTCATTCTGGGCCTTGAATTATTCTGTGTTTTGTTTTGTTCTAGGTTTTGGGGTTTGTTCTAGTCCTTGGATTGTTCTGGATTTTATTGTGGGTTTTGTTAGTTTTTTTTTCTTTTTCTTTACTAGGTTTCGTTTTATGGGTTTTGTTTTTGTTCTGGTTTTTGTCCTGGGTTTTGTTCTAAATTTTGTTCTGGGCCTTGGATTGTTCTGGGTTTTTTGTTCTGGATTTGATTTCGTTTTGTTTTGTTTTGTCCTATGTTTTGTCATGTTTAAATATTATTTCTGATGTCCGACATGATAAACATAAGTTTTTCTACATAAAGAAATCCAAGCATTATCTTGCCAGAAAAAAAAATAAAATTTGACTACAAAAAAGTAACGAATTATCATTGGATAAATTCAAGATAATTGAGTCATTTTTTCCCCCCGAGCCACCTCAATGTCCCTATTAACCTGAATTCAACACACCTTAGATTTACAGCATTATCAGCTGCATTTAAATGAGCTTAAATGACTGTTATTCTTTGTCTCCACCTTCGTTGTCTCTACAGGCAGCTCCTGAGCCTGAGCCTGTACACAAAGATGTCACAGCATCTGCACCTGTGGAAGAGCCCATCCCTGTGCCAGAGCCTGAGCAAGTACCCGCCTCGTCACCAGAACCAGTGGCCGCACCAGTGGAAGAGCCAGTGCCTGAACCAGTGAAGGAGTCTGTCCCAGAACCAGAACCAGTGCCTGAACCCGTCCCCGAGGTGCCCATCCCTGAACCAGCATCTGAACCCACCCCAGAACCAGTTTCTGTACCAACCCCTGAACCAGCACCTGCACCCATCGCAGAGCCAGCGTCCGCACCAGCCCCTGAAGCAGCGCCTGTGCCCGTCCCGGAGACCTCACCAGCAGCCAAATCTCTTCCAGAGGTCCTAGAGAATAATGGTATGGATGCATCAGCACTCCGCAGCAAGTTTAAAAGTGTGTAGTACTATTTCTGGGTACAGTCCTGCCATTGCAAGTACAAGTAACCCTGTGAAGAATGCTGGGTAACACATTGTTTTTCTTTGTGTCCTTGTTACGTATGTTAAATATACTTACTATAGTAGTAATAGTAAATTAGTAAACCAGTAATTAGTAATAGTAAATGGTAAATCAAGCCCTTATCCAAAAAGCTATAGTAAGTATGTGTAGTTAATTTATATTACTCAGCACTTAAATGTATAATTACACTGTAACAAGGACGCCATAAAATAAAGTGTAGTCAAATGCTGCTGACACGTCTCACTGATTCGGTGTAGGAATATATTTAGAATGATTTGTTTATTTGATG
>NW_015632746.1:264461-265676 GCF_001515625.1 Sinocyclocheilus rhinocerous
TATATATAATAGACATTATGTTGTGTTACATTTGTTACATTATTGGTGGGTTTCAAAGGTAAAAAAATAAAATAAAATAAAAAACCAAAAATGAAAATAATAGTATTAATATAATATATAAGATGAAAAGTAAAAAAAGCAATGGAATTATGAGCCATTATTTCTAAAAAAAAATAAATAAAAAATCACATTCTGGCGGGTAATTCTTTTATATTTATACTTTTCTCTCATGCACTGAGGTAGTTTGTTTGGATCCTGGCTTCTTTCTTCAATCTGTCATTTTCTTCTGGTTCATATCTGCCTGTGGCTCTCTGAGCTGCAGGTTTCATTATGCTCCATATGAGCGAGTGTTTTGAGAGCAGGGCTGTGAGTGCTCGCGAAGATAAACTCAAGCACACTGGAGCTTTGTGCTCTGCGACTGTAAACTGATGCCTTTGTTCTCCCAGCGGTACATTGGCCTCTAGGTTACAGATTCTGCTGCGTTTACATCCAGACATCAGCTGGTGTGCTCAGATATAACCCTCGTTTGCGAAAGACCAGGGTCTCTACTGCAAAAACATGTCAGTTAATGAATTATAACAGCAACAGAGCTAGTTTTAGCAGCACGTGCCGCAGATATGAAGTGTGTGTGAAATAGGTTTCAGCTGCCAACAGCGTGTGCAGAACAGCCTTTATCCTTGATTTAATATAAAGACTTCCTAGCTGCCGGTGCCAATGACTTGACAGGCCTGCAAGTGGATTAGACCTGGTAGGATGATAATCTGGGTTAGGAACAGGGCGCAGTGTCACAGAAGATTTTCTGCCCTTCCTGTCTTGTTGTCTGATCCGTCACGACAATACAGACACTTTCATACTGATCGAACACCTGCTCTTTGTTGTAACAAGGACGCCATAAAATAAAGTGTAGTCAAATGCTGCTGACACGTCTCACTGATTCGGTGTAGGAATATATTTAGAATGATTTGTTTATTTGATGACCAATAATTTTTATTTACATTATTTTTTTATTTCCTCTAGCTTACTTTGTTCCAGGATTATTATAGTTAACTAAAACTGAAACTAAATTAAAACCATAAAAAACATTTATACTTTAAATAAAATAAACATGAAAATAAACAAGTGAAATCAAATAAAATATGAAAAACTTTTTATATTAGCTAGTAGCAAAGGCAAAACTAAAATAAAATTAATAACACATTTATTTATTTATATATA
>NW_015632746.1:266069-272234 GCF_001515625.1 Sinocyclocheilus rhinocerous
AAAAAAAGCAATGGAATTATGAGCCATTATTTCTAAAAAATAAATAAATAAAAAATCACATTCTGGCGGGTAATTCTTTTATATTTATACTTTTCTCTCATGCACTGAGGTAGTTTGTTTGGATCCTGGCTTCTTTCTTCAATCTGTCATTTTCTTCTGGTTCATATCTGCCTGTGGCTCTCTGAGCTGCAGGTTTCATTATGCTCCATATGAGCGAGTGTTTTGAGAGCAGGGCTGTGAGTGCTCGCGAAGATAAACTCAAGCACACTGGAGCTTTGTGCTCTGCGACTGTAAACTGATGCCTTTGTTCTCCCAGCGGTACATTGGCCTCTAGGTTACAGATTCTGCTGCGTTTACATCCAGACATCAGCTGGTGTGCTCAGATATAACCCTCGTTTGCGAAAGACCAGGGTCTCTACTGCAAAAACATGTCAGTTAATGAATTATAACAGCAACAGAGCTAGTTTTAGCAGCACGTGCCGCAGATATGAAGTGTGTGTGAAATAGGTTTCAGCTGCCAACAGCGTGTGCAGAACAGCCTTTATCCTTGATTTAATATAAAGACTTCCTAGCTGCCGGTGCCAATGACTTGACAGGCCTGCAAGTGGATTAGACCTGGTAGGATGATAATCTGGGTTAGGAACAGGGCGCAGTGTCACGGAAGATTTTCTGCCCTTCCTGTGTTGTTGTCTGATCCGTCAGTACAATACAGACACCTTCATACCGATCGAACACCTGCTTTTTGTATCCAGATCAAGTGAGGTCCTCTATAGCTCACTTGGACAGGAGACAGAAGTTTGGCCGACATTTAAAGTGACCGGTGACAGAAATCATTCTAATATGAATTTATTCAGATTATCAATGTTGAAAACAGTTGTGCTGCTATTTTTGTGGAAACTGTGAAACTTTTTTTTTTTTTTTAAGGATTCTTGGAACAAAAATAAAAAAAACAGCATTTATTTGAAACCAAAAGCTTTTTATTGTAGCGTAAAAGTCCACTTAATCACTTTCCATCAGGTAAATGTTCAATCTGATATCGTGTCTTTCAGATGTTGCAGCTGCTTTACTGACAGATGAGGTCGAGACCCCCGCAGTCGTGCCCGGTAATAAGAGGACCACCAAGTTTGAGAAGAGAATGACCGAGGAGGAGATGGAAGAGGAGCAGAGGTCAGTATTTTCCTTCTCCCTCAAGCCCTCCACTGAAGCAATAGCATCTCCGAATAACACACAGCAGTGAAATCTACATTTCACGGTTTTGTATTTCATATATATGTAGAAATGCTTGAATTGAACAGCATTTCAAGCATGTGAAGTGTGTATGTGATGTATTTGAAGCCTCCCCTCTGAAGTATGCAGAATGATGCTTTTTAGTGACTCTACAGTGCTAAAGTTTTTGATGGGGATTTGTTTAGTTACATAAAAAGTTACCTGTGTCGTATGCTGTAGTTTGGGGAATGTCCAGTAGATTTGTTGTCAGAGGAAAATTCTTGTTATTCCTCCTCATAATTTTGGGCCATTTGTAGCCGTGTAATGCACAGCCCACCTCCACCCACTCCAGCACTCTCTGTGAGTGTTTGGATAAGGAGGGTGAGATGATCACAACAGTGCTCATATCTGTAGCAGACTGTCAGGGGCGCTCGCGGGGGCTCAAGGTTTGACTGGAGGTTCAGGCACACTTTGCTGGGGGTGGGTGTAGTTTGTTTGCTAGATAAAATGTGTAGATTGAGCAGTGGGGGGTCTGAACTAAAAAAAAAAAAAAGGTTACACTTTATTTGGATAGCCCACTTTAGACATTCGACTGACTATGGGGGCATTTACATGACAGTTTTCAACTAAAAAAAAGTTTTTGAAAACTTCTGTTATCTAAACTACAAAAACGCAAATTTGTGAAAACTCTGACGTCATGCGTATTACATATTCAGTCTATAGGAAAGCATATGCGCGCAGACGCGTAGTGTTTCTTTACAAATTCACATCGCGACTACTGGCCTGGCAAGAATAATACAGCGTTTTTAGTTGTTTTGCACAGGTCCGTGTGAACGGGAAAGGTTTTGATAACGTTGTTGTCTGCACGCAAAACTTTTCAAAAATGCAAAGGGAAAACTTTTCTGTTGTTGTGTAAACATTGTGTTACTTTGTAACTACATGTCAAGTTAACCAACTCTCATTAGAGTATTAGTAGACTTGTTGGGGTTAGAGTAGAATAGGTTGATATGTACTTTATAGTTGGTAGAGTGTCTGATGAACAGCAAAATAAAGTGTTAGCAGATATTAAGCAGACACTACTAATACTCTAAAGAGAGTAAGAGCTCAAGAGAAGACTCTGGTGGTGGTGTTTTTTTCTGAATTTCATTCCTTTCATCGAAATGACTCAAACATAAATCTAAATAAACCATTTAAATCCATAAATAAAGTAATGTCAGCATCGCTTAGTCATTTCTTATACACTAGTCCAGGGTTTGAAAAAATATATATAAATATATACAAACAAAATAAAAATGAAAAACTTTACTTAAGTTTTGTTCTTTTGAAAATCACATGAAACCTGGTTTCATTCTTTACTGTACACTAGAATTGAAAACTTTGAGGGGTATATTAAAAATATTTGTATTAATTTACTTTTATTAATTAATACTTTTATTCAGCATGAATGCATTAAATCAACCAAATGTGACAGTAAAGACACTTAAATTGATACAAAAGATTTCTGTTTCAAATAAATTCTTTTGAACTTTCCATTTATCAAAGAATCCTGAAAAAAGTATCAGTTTTCACAAAAATAATAATCAGCTCAACTGTTTTCAACATTGATAATATTAAAGGGATAGTTCACTGATGTCACATGGACTATTTTAACAATGTCTTTACTACCTTTCTACATAATATTTCACAATATTCCTGTTTTTTTTTTTGTTGTTGTTTTTTTTTTGATGATTTTAACACAACCTTGGTGTTTTTGAGACTTTCAAAAACAATAAAACTGACCCCAAACTTTTGAACGGCAGTGTATATTTCCTGCATATTTGTCATTTCCCTTGTGGAGTGTTAGAGAGTGGGTTTACATGTGCAACAAAAAATTCTAAAAAAAAAAAACAAACAAAAAAAAAAACATAATTTGAAATAAAAAATGAAAAAATGTTGTAATACATGCCTGACAACAAATTATATTTTGAAGCAAGTTTTGCTCCATTCTTGATGTTACAAAAAGGCATTTACATGAAAAGCAAAATAATGGTCAGATACATGGCTGCTGTTTACGAAAGCAGAATTTAAGGCATCACAGGTGGATTCTCAACAAGAACAGAGTACACGCTGTCTGCTTTATCACAATTGTGCATGTAAATTCAGTCAGTGATTTGAGATGATTTCTACAGTTCCCATTTGCAGAAGCCACTGTGTGTAGCTATAGATTAGCAAGTTGACTCAATAGTCAGAACCCTACAGTAATGGTCTGTACATAATGTCCTCTGCTCCTGCCCTTTATCTTTGCAGGATAGAGTTCACAAATGACTTTACAGCTCTTTAAACAACATCAGGCAGTATGCGTATGTGTCAGACCACTGGTAAGGTATCATTTACTTCAGTTTGACCCCGACACCCCCCACAGTCTCACCCCTCGGCCTCCCCCATCATCACCATGTGCTGACACACAAATATTCCCTTCCACTCACTTTCCTTATTCAGCGACAATTCTTGTCCCGACATGCTGAGTTACAGTAACAGTTCACCCAGAAATAAAATTCCGTCATGTACTCACGCTGTTGTTTCAAACCCATCTGAAATGCAATGTATTTATTTATCTGTAAAGTCACAATTTATTTATATATTTTATTTATTTGCAAAATGTATGTATTTATTTTTAAGCCACAATTTATTCATTTATTGATTTATTAAGTCATTATGTATTTATTTTTGTAATGTAACTTATTTGTAAATCACAATTTATTTATTTATTTATTTATTGTAAAGTCAATATTTATTTATTTAGTCACTATTTATAGTCACTATTTATTTTATTTAGAAAGTCAATATTTATGTATTTATTTATTATTTGTAAAGTTGTTTATTTGTAAACAGTTAATTAAGTCACAATTTATTTATTGTAAAGTCAATATTTATTTATTTAGTCACTATTTATAGTCACTATTTATTTTATTTGTAAAGTCAATATTCATTTATTATTTATTTATAAAGTCACTATTTATAGTCACAATTTATTTATTTATTTGTAAAGTCAATATTCATTTATTTGTTTATTTATAAAGTCACTATTTATAGTCACAATTTATTTATTTATTTGTAAAGTCACTTATTTATTTATTTATGCCTATTTATAGTGTTTTGTTTTGAGTTTTTGTCCTTTTGGAGCTTAGCTGTATAAATGACTATCCACACGCCTTATGTGGAAAAGAGAAGCTTGTACATTCTACTAAACATCTGTTTTTGTGTTACATGAATAAAAGACAGTAAAATGTGACGTGAGAGTGAGTAAATAATGACAGAATGATCATTTTTGGGTGACCTACCCCGTTAACACTGTGATCCAGCTGTTTCATAGTGTTTTAGATCACTGTGTCTTCTGCACATTATGGGTTAAATATCATGGACCAGTGGACAGTCCAGTAGTCTCAACTTAAACTCTTGATCTCCTGCTGGTCATAATTTGGGCTGTGTACACAAAGCCGAGTAGCCACATGTGTTCTGCATCTGTCTAAAAGGCCCCAGAGCTCAAGGGATTCATTATTGTGACTAGTGCTGGACGGTATACCGGTTCATACCGAATACCGGTGTTTATTTTTGTTATGATATGGTTAACACCCGGTCATGCATGAAAAAAAAAAATACCGTCATGTACCGTGAAACCGGTAAAATTTAAAAAAATACCGTGATATAAATTTTTGGTCATACCACCCAGCACTAATTGTGACACATTACAGAAGAAAACTAGGGAAAAGCTCACAAATGCAGGTCACTGAACACATATAAAGGAGTGTGTGTGTGTGTGTGCGTGTGTGTGTGTGTGTGTTATGTGCATTCCAAAGCATTACAGGTTGATTATATAGAATATTTTTATAGCCATTCTGATGTATAATTACATTTGCAAGTCAGAAGACTTTCGATGGAGAACACATGATGCTGCTTTGAATATTAAGCAAAGTAATATCAAAATAATTTATAGCTTTTCTTTTATATAATTGTATTAAAGGAGTGCATTAATAATCATGCATTTGGACATCTAAGCCAAGTAAAAATGTCTGAATGTCACTGTTGAATTACTAGTGCAAGTGTCTGTTTATTAGTATTGTGACAGTTTATGAAGAAAAGTGAAAAGAATGTAGTGGGGAAAAAATGCTCCCATGGAATTTGACCATATGTTTTGTTTTTAATCAAGATGCAATGACTTTCAGACATTTTTGGATGTGGTTTGGTGTCCAAATACTTTTTGCTTTACTTTGCATTTACAACCATTCAATCCAAAAAAAAAAAATTTGTTGTAAAATGATACGGTCAATAAAATGTCATGCAGTGAATTGTACATATCAGGGTGAGACAAAATTCATATTTTAAGAATTGATCCCTTTTAGTTATTGAGAGTGAATCTGTTGAATTAGACACACTCTACACAGGACACAAACTGGAAATTCAACAGAGGAATTTCAACAGTTTTGTATAAAACACAATTGATAATTTGACTTTTATGCCTGATATGTAGAGTATAATTTAAGTTCATTTACAGTTATGCATTTGGTAGATACTTCTATCTAAATTGCATTCAAAGTATACATTTTATCAGGTTATGCTTTCCATCGGAATCGAACCCACAATCTTGGCGTTGCTAGCGCCACACTCTACTGTTTGATCCTCTGAGCACAATACTGTCAAAACTATAAACATCCATCAAAATGCTTTAATTTGCCAAGCAGTATCAACGAAATGTTACTGAAGTTAAATTATAGTGAAGTAGCATTAAATGTCATTGGGAGGATACTCTTGTTTTCTGGTTTTAGACTTGTATGCCTGTCTTTGCATGTGTATTTGTATCATTGTTGTGCTCTGCATTGGAAACAAAGAGTAGGGTCCATAAAAGGGGGCAAACGTCAATATGATTGATGACTGACTTTTTGACCTCATAATAATATCCAGATGTGACCTCTGACCTCATAA
>NW_015632746.1:272348-282078 GCF_001515625.1 Sinocyclocheilus rhinocerous
CGTGTGTGTGTGTGTGTGTTATGTGCATTCCAAAGCATTACAGGTTGATTATATAGAATATTTTTATAGCCATTCTGATGTATAATTACATTTGCAAGTCAGAAGACTTTCGATGGAGAACACATGATGCTGCTTTGAATATTAAGCAAAGTAATATCAAAATAATTTATAGCTTTTCTTTTATATAATTGTATTAAAGGAGTGCATTAATAATCATGCATTTGGACATCTAAGCCAAGTAAAAATGTCTGAATGTCACTGTTGAATTACTAGTGCAAGTGTCTGTTTATTAGTATTGTGACAGTTTATGAAGAAAAGTGAAAAGAATGTAGTGGAGAAAAAATGCTCCCATGGAATTTGACCATATGTTTTGTTTTTAATCAAGATGCAATGACTTTCAGACATTTTTGGATGTGGTTTGGTGTCCAAATACTTTTTGCTTTACTTTGCATTTACAACCATTCAATCCAAAAAAAAAAAATTTGTTGTAAAATGATACGGTCAATAAAATGTCATGCAGTGAATTGTACATATCAGGGTGAGACAAAATTCATATTTTAAGAATTGATCCCTTTTAGTTATTGAGAGTGAATCTGTTGAATTAGACACACTCTACACAGGACACAAACTGGAAATTCAACAGAGGAATTTCAACAGTTTTGTATAAAACACAATTGATAATTTGACTTTTATGCCTGATATGTAGAGTATAATTTAAGTTCATTTACAGTTATGCATTTGGTAGATACTTCTATCTAAATTGCATTCAAAGTATACATTTTATCAGGTTATGCTTTCCATCGGAATCGAACCCACAATCTTGGCGTTGCTAGCGCCACACTCTACTGTTTGATCCTCTGAGCACAATACTGTCAAAACTATAAACATCCATCAAAATGCTTTAATTTGCCAAGCAGTATCAACGAAATGTTACTGAAGTTAAATTATAGTGAAGTAGCATTAAATGTCATTGGGAGGATACTCTTGTTTTCTGGTTTTAGACTTGTATGCCTGTCTTTGCATGTGTATTTGTATCATTGTTGTGCTCTGCATTGGAAACAAAGAGTAGGGTCCATAAAAGGGGGCAAACGTCAATATGATTGATGACTGACTTTTTGACCTCATAATAATATCCAGATGTGACCTCTGATCTCATAATAATATCCAGATGTGACCTCTGACCTCATAACAATATCCAGATGTGACCTCTGACCTCATAATAATATCCAGATGTGACCTCTGACCTCAATAATATCCAGATGTGACCTCTGACCTCATAATAATATCCAGATGTGACCTCTGATCTCATTAATATCTAGATGTGGATATCAGCATGTGTGTAATTCCGACGTCGACCTGTGACCTCTGGGAGAGAAATATGATGTTTGTACAATTCCTACCGGTGACAAGCCATAAATGAAGTCCTGAGGAATGTTTTTGAACTTTTAATGCATGTTTTAAAACTCCCACATCCGGAGGCCCCATCTGTGGTCCACATGTCCGGTTGCATTTTTGGTCTCTCTCTGTCTCTCTCTGTCTCTGTCTCTCTCTCTCTGGGATGTGAGAAAAAGAAGGATGTAATGATGAACAATATCAGAATAAGTAAAAGAATAAACCATTTTAAGAGACCAAAGCATATCATAATATACACGCATCTAAATGGGGACACTACACAGACTCCTATTTTATTTTTTTTTAATCTACAGTTAATTATATTGACGTTTGCCCCCTTATATGGACCTACTGCAAAGGTTTTAGCACATTCCGAAAATATTAAAGGATAAAAATATGGTTCCAAAAGCAGTGATTCCTTAGAAGAACTATTTTTTTTTGTTCCCCAAAGAACCTTTCAGTGAACCGTTCTTCAAAGAACCATTTATATATTTTTTTTTAATTAGTGTGGAAAACAATCTAAAGAACTTTTTCCACTATTAAAGAACCTCCCAGCCTTCTATGGATATTAAAGTTTCTTCATGGAAACATAGATGCCCGTAAAGAACCTTTATTTCTAAAAGTGTATTACACTTTTTTTTTTTTAATTAATAAAAAAAATATTTTTATACAATAAGGCCCACATATAATGTTAGTTAGGTCATATCATAGTATTTCATGACTATTTTTCCACCCCCTCTCTCTGATCCTTTGAAATAAAGTAGGCATCATTGATGTGTAAATGCAGGCTGTCATGTGTTGATACACATGCAGTCCATACAGTTTTCCATTGTACACCAAGCTCCTTTATCTCAAAAGATCAAAGAAAATTAAATCCTCATGATGTCACCCTTGAGTCACAGTAGCACATGCTTCAAATCATTTGAAATTGCCGTAGCACTGAGCCATACTGCTGTCTAACTGACTAAATGATTGCATGAAAACAACTGTGTTTGGTAGGGCACTTTACTTAAACATGACTACAAGCATCTTTCCTGAATGTTTCCATGACTCTGATGAGCTTCAGTTTAAGTGTTGCATGACTAACACACTCTGCCAAGCCTTAACAAGTAACAGCAAAACACCAGAGCTGCTAACGGTGAGTGACCTGCTCCTTCAATATATTCATCTTGCAGTCAATAATAAAACAAATTGCTTAATTTACTCGCCCCCAAGCTGTCCAAGAAGTAGATGAGTTTGTTTCTTCATCAGAACAGATTTGGAGAAATTTATCATTACATCACTTGCTCACCAGTGGATCCTCTGCAGTGAATGGGTGCCGTCAGAATGAGAGTTCAAACAGCTGATAAAAGCATCACAATAATCCACAAGTAATCCTCCAACGAAAAAGTCGTCTCCTCTGAATGAAGAGAGAAACATGCACAAATCAAGCACCATTTACAAGCAAAGAGTTCAGTGTTATTATGGATTATGGACTGATATTTTGGCCAGAAGCGTCAGTTTAAAGTTAAAATGCTTTATTGATGGATTTGTTTCTTACACAAACACAGCTTTTCACTTCACAAGACAAGTTGTGTGGATCACTTGTGTATTATTGTGATGTTTTTATCAGCTGTTTGGACTCCCGTTCTGACGGCACCCATTCACTGCAGAGGATCCACTGGTGAGCAAGTGATGTAATGCTACATTTCTCCAAATCTGTTTTAAAACACGATTTATTTGCTTCTGTACATTTAAACTATAACGCGCATCTATAAAGGCCGTTTTCTTAAAGAAAGAATTTTTTTTTTCCTCCTGCAATGAACCAGAAATGTCCACTTCAGCAGCACTTAAACCGGACATTACAGTTATTCCTGTCTATATTCTGAAGGTTTTTACGGATGGATTTGTTCATATATCATTCACTTGATTATATATTTAACATTTTATTCCATATATATATATATATATATATATAAACAGAGAATTTCAGAAAACTTGTTATACAAAACAATTGTCTTATGTAGTGTGATTAATTAACTGGTGAAAGTAAAGTGTAATGTGAAAGTACATTTTTTTTAACCTTATTTACCTGCAGTGTCTTCCTTTTTAATTTAGAGTTGCTAATGAGATAACGGTTTAATTTAGTCTGTGTACGGTTAATGTTTCTCTGGGGTTTTGTGAATTCATGCATCTGTGTTTGTATGTAGAGGGACTGTGTGTTCCTGGAGACTTTCAGGTGAATTGTTTGAGGCTGTGGCTTTATGATACTGAAAAATCTCATTTTTATTTTTCAGAGATGCTGAGTAAGCAGAAGTCGGAGCATGTGGGGGGAAAAATGCTCTCTATAATGAACCAAATGAGGACCTTCGAGGAGTGACTTTGTGCTTTTTCTTCTTTTTTTCTTCTTTGATTTCGGCCTGTGAATACCTTCTTAAAGCAAAATGCCAAAGAACATAAGATTATCCTTTTTTTTACAGTTAGGTACAACTATATACTATAGCCCTTTAAAACCTATTAAAAGCATATTAAAACACTGTGATGTTATAGTTTACATACAGTTCATTTAGTGTACGATTCAGATACTCTTTTGCAAAGGAAAGAGAGGGAACTTCTTTCTTAGATTTGAATAAGGAATTCAGAAATTGGGATTTCTCATGACCTGAAATAATCTTGTGCCTTTGTTGAGCGTCATGTGTTCTTGAGTCAGCCAATCAGCATTCAGTCTCGCATTCTGCCCATCCTGCTCTTCTGAAATGCCATCGCACGCTCTTGTGGACTCGCACAGCTATGACCATCACAGGCTGATGGAAAAGTGCTTGCACTGCAGACTCTGACATGTACATGATGAAATGTAGAAACCATGTGGATTTTTGTTGTTGTTGTTGTTATTGTTTTTGGATGTTATGTTAAAAAATTAGGTGAATCTCATCAAATATAAAGAGGGACATTTCATACCAGAATCAGAAGAGAATGGATAAGAAGTTATAATTTGCATAAAGAAAAATAAAGCCTATTTTTAGAACTATTATGATTTGTTTGCATTCTAAAAAAAGTAATATTTTACTGTAATAAATATGGTGATACATTTAATTATTGGTAATACAACAGATGCTACCACGTGTAGGCTACATGCTTTTTTCTGCGCTATTGTAAAGAGAATATCATTTTGATTTTGCAGTGAAATGTGACTTTGATAGGGTTTTGTGAGATTCACCCTAATGGCTTTTGTAATATCAATAAAGAGCCGAATTTGATGATTGACCATTGTGGCATTATTTCTTCTGATACACCATACTTAACACAAGGAAACGCCAAACAGAAATATAATTTTCAACTTCATTTCCTTCAATTAAATGGGCATGAATGAAAATGTTGTCATTTACGCATCTTCGTGTCGTTCCAAACCTGTACGAGTTAAAAAAATGTTATCTGCTAAACGCAAAAGAAGATATTTTGAATATTGTTGGTAACCAACTGTTGCTGGTAGCCATTGACTAGGGTGGTAGCCATAGTATTTTTAATACTACAGAAGTTAATGACTACCACCAACTGTTTGGTTACCAACAATCTTCAAAATATCTTAATTTGTGTGAAAAGTCACACAGGTTTGGAACAAATTGAGGGTGAGTAAATTATAGAATTCTCATTTTTGGGTGAACTATCCCTTTAAGTTCTTTTTGAACTGAACTGAAGCCTTTGTGTGATTTTTTCTTTATGCCGTTGTGTTTGTGTTGTAGGGTACAGCAGGAGCAGCTGACTGCCATCTTCAACCTGCTCCGAGAGAATCAGGACACGTTTGGAGAGATGACAGAGGGAGAAGTGGAGGAACAGCTCAAACTTTACTCGCTTTAGTCTGACCACACACACAGTTTCATTTAGGATAGAACATGGGCTTTTCACGCTGCGCTTGACCCGAGTTACCATCTGTAGCACTGTTTAAATTTACTATACTGTTATGCTTGGGGTCACAGACACTCCAGCTCTTTATAAATAATGTAATAGTAAGAATGAGGGTTAAGCAGGATTTAATGCTTGTAATTTGGAAAGAGGTTCACGTTCAACCCTAAAATGTTAGTGTAAAAAGCTCAGCTTGATCTCCGCATGATCACCGTGTAAAACTCTTGTTGTATGATACACAGATACTGTAGTGTCCTCATGACCATATCAGCTGAACTTTTTACTCATTTTCTAGTTTTTTTTTAAGTGCGTGAATGGGAAATGTAAATGGTCTGCGTTAGTGTTCTTGCATTTCTTTTGGTGTTTATATGGATTAAGGCTTCAGAATCTAATTCTAATCTACTATATAGAATTCAAATCGCATATTCAAAATATTTTACTGCTGCATTTTCTATGTAGCTTCGATTGTTATTACTCCTCTTGTTTGTTTCTATTTACTTGAAGAAGAAGAAAAATATTAAAATAGGATTTGAATTTCCTGTTACATTTTCTTCCGTTTTTGAAACTGAGTCTTACTTACAGTGGGTACGGAAAGTATTCAGACCCCCTTAAATTTTGTTTTCTTCCGTTTTTGAAACTGAGTCTTACTTACACCAAACAGGCCATAGACCAGGTTAAATGTGGAATAGATGGGACATTTCAGGAGGCGATTATTGTCAGCCCTTTGTTTAATACAGTGTTGTGAAATAGTTCCAAAACGATGTGCTAAACTTTTACAATGTAAAAGAAGATGTGGGGAAACATCGGTAGGCTAAATGCAGACAATGGATTTGTGTGTGTGTGTTTGTTTTTAAAAGAGAAGAGAAAACTGCATTTGGTAAAGAAAGGTTTCACATTCAAACGAGGCAGTGAGAACCAAAAACCTTAAACTTTAAAAGTCAGTGGTTCCAGAAAGGCATGCATAAAAAAAAAACCAAGACAAGTATTTCAACAAAGAAATGGAAAATGTTTCTGAAGTAATAGCCTATATTGTTTCACATATGTGCACATCAGCTACAGTTTAAAGACGGCGAAAGCATTTGAACATTATTTTTGTGACTGGCTACATGTCATATTATAATGGCAACATTATTTCCCCGACAGATATAGCGAAGTAGAAAGTGAAGGAAAATGTAGGTTGATTCATTTCAAATAATGTTCATGATTTAAAGAGGACTTTATGTATTTTATGGGAACACGCCCCACTTCTCGCGTCACTGTGTACCGCCCAAACTGTTAGCGGAAGATTTAAACGTTTGTTGCGGGAACGCGACCCATTGTTACTATCACATAAAGCCGACTCGTCGTGCTACTGCTACCTGTAAATTACCAGCACTAAAATGGCTGCCAAACTGTACGGTATGTATAATTTCTTCATAGACATTGTAAGAGTAGCATCTTCTGCCTCGGTCTGGAAAAAATATCGCAAGAATTGTGTTCTTGTCGTGTTAAACGAGGTTTTTTTTTCTGTTCGCAGTTGACGAGGCTCGAAACGGTGAAGAAAACACAACTCCTGGTGAGTTATTCACACATTTTCTCATGGCTTTTGAAAAGTAGGCTTAACTCTCTTACTGTACGCGCGTTTTTTTAAAAACTTTCCCCCCATAGACCATCCCCTTAAGATGAAAAATGTAGGCGCACATTAAAAAAACAAATGATAAAAGTAAAATGTAATTTATAAGATTTCAAAAAGTATGCAAGGCGTTTAAATATTTCTGCTTAAAACTGTAGGCCTTGTGTTTATATACATGCACACAGTTTAACAGATTATTGTGCTGATACATAAATCTAGAGACTATATCATCTGTGAATATACAGTGTTAAATAATGTTGTTAGACTTTCCATCCTGTGAAGGAGCAGCCCAAGAAGCCACAAAAGTTTACGTTGAATTAAATGCCAGAGACACTTTGTGTAACCAAAATACCAATATTAACCAGAACTTTATGCATATTGCAGGACACATTTTTTTACAGCTTATTTTGAATGGTCAATGCTCTACTCTTTCTGGCTGGTCATTCAAACAGATGAGGGGGATCAAATATGCACTCTTAACCATCTACATTATATTACAGTGTAAACACCATAAAGTAAACAATGTCATAATCGCTTGGCATAGATGTGCGGTATTCATTGATTGCAAACTGCTCTGAAACCACAAGCCCGTGTTTTGACTGTGAAATGTTTAATTTTTTAACTAAATAAACGCCTTTTAATAATAACATTTGAGTTATAGGGGCCCAAAGCGATGTCTGACCGACCCGGCCCCCCTTTCGACTGATCTGTTCAAATGTTCTCATTACATGTTACAATGATCTTGTTGTGAAACAATGGTTATATGGAAAGGATATATGTAAACTGAAATGAAAGCTTGAGATCTGGGGTTTTAAGAATGACTAGCAGTTGGGTTTTTGTACTAAGAATTAAAAAAATGTAGTTTTCTTATGAAAATAGTGCCAAAGCGAGTAAAAGCTGTAAGAGTCTTCCGTATTTCAGGCCTAAAACCACGTGACTCTAAAACACAGATGAGCAAACGGGGGTGCCGTTTGACACCAGACACACACAGCATTGTTTTACGACACACAGGAGATTTCATGCTGTGCTAGAAAACGAGATGGGGGTGTCTGGTAGAATCGGTGTGATGGCTCTTTGAACTCTACGACCCTTCACACCTGGAGATTTTATGCCCCATTCCTGGAATTTGTTTCACCTGGTGGGGGGACAAAACAAAGATCGGTAAAAAAAAAAGTCAAATGATGTTAGCCATTTTATTTCTTATTAAAGGGTTTCATTTATTAAAAACAACTCGGTTAATGTTGTTTTACTAGGGTGTATAGAAGGATGCATCTATGGGCAAATGCATGTAGTATGTAAAAGTGAATACATCAAATGCATTTTTTTTTCTTTATAAGAATATGGTAATGACTGGCTGAAGTTAAAACTTTAGAAAGTTACAAAAAATCGCAGGTTCAGGTGGATTCTGTTGCAGGTTCAGGTTGCATTTTTAATAATGATCATGATTCAAATAAGAACAGTTCATTAGATAGTACCGTGTGAGGCAAAATGATCTGCTATCTGATGAAAAGCGCATAATTTTTCATCATACTGCTGACTTTAATGGCTTCAGGGTTTTTGTTAAAATTGTTTTGTATTCCAAATATTAGCTTGTCATACTACCATGACCTTTACTAAAAGAGCTGCCAACTTTAATGTTATATATCATTTGCTTGTATATATTTTAGACGTATTGATTTATAAAAGGAGTATGATTGTCATGATCTTCACAGGCAGATCAACGCCTGTGTTTGAAATCAGATTGGAATTCAATATTGCAGGAATTGTGTTCTTTTGGTTTTGTTTAACCCTCATATCAAATTGGGTCCATTTTGACCCAAAAGAGAGACATTAAAACTTCTAAAAACGGCATAGTTTTAGTAAGGGAACTAAACTTTTGCAAGTGCTTTAAGACCCTCCGAATAGACATACATTTTTTTTAGGGACTTTTTTTTATTAACATGAATTTGTACGACAATTGACGAACCATTGCAGCATGAAATATTTTAGCTCGTTTTCATCTGAAAGTGAATGTTTATGCAAGTAAAATGTTGTTTGAAAACTTTTCATATTTTTCATCTTTTCGTATTTATGTTGTTTTGATGTTTTGTTAGAAATAAAAACGTAGGTTTCATGAAATTTTGAGCAACCATGAGTTAGAATTTATTAGAATTTATAATTTAATTAAATTCCAATCATTCCATTGGGGTTAACACCGTGTCCTAACTACACGCGACAAGATTCGACAAGCAATTTGGGTGTCCACACCCAGGGGCGCCGCTAAGAGGGGGAAAGTTAGGACGATTCTAAGGGCCCACGCACTTTTGGGGCCCCCAGAGATCTGTTTTATTAGTAGTAACAGTAGTAGTAGTAATGTAATAGAAATTATAAATGTATCTACCAAAGAGTTACAAATAAAACAAAATTACGGCTTATTTCTGCATTTCCAGCAAAATTATCTCCCCCCATTCACTGCATGGTTTCGTCCCGTCCTACGTAGCCTAGAGTCACTGAGTGAGATCAGATGGTTAACTGTCAAATTAGAGATGTCTTCGAGTTCGAGGGGGGGGGGCAAACCGAGCCGGACGATTTGGTCAGTTGGACTTTTAAACACATTTTAGTTTTGCTATAGAAAATCTACAAATTCACACTCTGATTACATAGAGCAGCAGCAGGAAGCACGTGAGGTTGTAATGGTAACTGGATACACTGCACGCGAATTACGGCTTCGCTTCTATTTTGCCACACTAAACTTAGCAATAAACACGTTGAAAATAATACACAATAAACATGTCTGTCAAAACGAACTCAAAGGAGGCTTTTATTAAGCAAATCAATGAGTGAATTACTCATCCACTTTAGCTGGGT
>NW_015632746.1:286376-301318 GCF_001515625.1 Sinocyclocheilus rhinocerous
ATACACTATATTGCCCAAAGTATTGGGACACCCCCTTCTAATGAACAGGTTTGACTACTTTAGTAATTTCCATGAGTACAAATCTTAATGTTTAAGCATATAATGCTATTCTAGGGAATTGTGTGCTTCTAATTTTATACCAATAGTTTGAACAGGACCCTTTTCTATTCTAACACAACAATGCCTATAAGGAAAAAAAAAAAAAAAAGATTGATTCAGTCAGTGTGGAAGAACTTGACTGGTCTGCATAAAGCCAAGTCCTAATCCCAGCTGAACACCTTTGGTGTGACTTAAAATGCAGATCTTGAGCCAAAAACTCATCACCAAACACTGTGACTTGTACATACATATGGACAAATGTATTGGGACACCCCCTTCTTTAGAACAGAAAAAGGCACTTCCAAAACTGTGGAATCTAAGATGGAAACATAATTCATGTATTTAAAAATTGTATTTCCATCTTTTTTGCCACAGATTTGGAAGTGTCTAAAATGATTGTACGCATATGTACAAGTCATTGGTGTTTGGTGATGAGTTTTTTTGTTTTGTTTTATTGAGTGCAATATAGTGTATGTTTGGTGCGGTAGGGGGCCCAACCTCATATTCTTTCATAGGGCCCAAAATTGCTAGCGGCACCCCTTACAGTCACACACAAGTGTATTGTGCAAACTGTACTTCATAGGGATGTTTAGATAGCTATAGAAGAATTCATTGGGCAATATAGTGTATGTTTGGTGCGGTAGGGGGCCCAACCTCATATTCTTTCATAGGGCCCAAAATTGCTAGCAGCGCCCCTGTCCACACCAGACGCCACGCGACAGAATCAAAAGCGTGCGTGGGCGGGCTCTCTCTGGAAGCGCACTGCTCTCGCAACGAAATGGATACATTTATAATCTAATTCATAAATATTAAACCTTTTTAACATCATTAAATGTACATACTGAGTGACTGATAAAATCTTTGTCATGGAATACACTCGGTTCGCAGTGAATTCACAGTTTTAATGGACATATTTGCTTTAATTTATTTTCAAGATCTGTTGTTGCTTTCAGTATGGCTATAAGGTCAAGCAAAATGATATTTAAACTCATATTAGACACGTTTAACTTTGAATAAGGCACATAATCACCTGAAATTATATGTAGTTTGTATGTTGTTGTTCCAGCCACGACGTCGCGGAAATAGAAACCGTTTCTAAGTTAGAAATTTCGCGTGTCGCCGTCGCTTGGCTAGTTAGGACAAAAACTCTGATTAAAGTCCCGTTCACACTAGCAGCGACTTTTGTCTGCGACTGCATGTCGCCAGGGGCTGGCGATGTGGTTGCTAGTGGGCGTTCTCAATACTGGTTGCCTTGACAGCGAATCAGGTTTCTTGCCGCTAAGTATAAACATTTTGGAGGCAAAAGACTAACTATAGTCTAAATCTAAATTAAATCCGTACATACAAACAAAAATGAATGAAAAACAGAGCCTACTTTCTTCCATTTCTTCCATACGCATGTTTATCTACGGCGCTGAGAGGAGAACGATCACATGAGCTCTACCGTCTTCTTTCCTATAGGCTGTCGCTCCCGAAAGTCGCTCTTCATTTGCATAAAGTTGAAGGATTCTGAACTTTGTCACGTCGCTGGACTGGACTGTCGCGTCGCATCGTTGGCGACTGTCGCTCGTGTCGCCAGAAATCGCCAGCTCTCCATTGAAATGAACTTCAATCCCATTGGTTGTCGCTCGCGAAATTGGCTGCTTATTTGCATAAAGTTGAAGAATTCTGAACTTTTGTCGCTTGACTCGCATCGCTTGACACGCCCACATTCCGTCGCCAACAGTCACTGTCGCCGGAAGTCGCCAGCTCTCCATTGACAATGAATGGGATTACTACTGGTTGCCTAGTTACCCCGTAACACTCCACTACAGCAGATGAATCACGTGCTCTCCACTGACTTCAATCCCATTGGTTGTCGCTCGCGAAATTGGCTGCTTATTTGCATAAAGTTGAAGAATTCTGAACTTTTGTCGCTTGACTCGCATCGCTTGACACGCCCACATTCCGTCGCCAACAGTCACTGTCGCCGGAAGTCGCCAGCTCTCCATTGAAAATGAATGGGATTATGTCGCTCTGTCGCTGTGTCGCTGGCGGTGTGAACGGGGCTTAACATGGAAAAGATTTTGTCGCGTGTCGCGACGTCACGTCGCGTGTAGTTAGGACACGGTGTAATACTGGTAATTCTCAGATTATATGTTCTTATAAATTTCAGTAACACTTCATTTTAAGGTGTCCTTGTTACATGTACTTTTATAATAAAAATTAATTATGCATAATTACATGCAAGTAACCCTAAGCCAAACCCTAAACATAGGCCTATAGTAAGCCTACATGTAGTTAATTAATATTACGCGGTACTTAAATGTAATTACACTGTGACAAGAACACCTTAAAATAAAGTGTAACTGAAATTTCAAATAAGATCTCTAATTTTTTAATTAATCAAAAAGGGGTAATTGCAGTAGCCTAGTAATAAGGTAACATTCAAAACTTCAAGATGTTTCACATTCACTCATCAGTGAAAGTTGCTGATCAGATACAATATGGTTTTTGTTGAAAAAATTAGGTTATGACTGTTTTGTTAAACAACGACCCAAAATGTGAAAATCGTGTAGGCCTACAGATTTTGAAAGTGTTATGAGGGTTAAGCTGTTTTAGTAGGCTACACAATATGCTAAACAAGAGGCTTTTTCTGTTTTCAGTTGACAAGGCTCGTCTTCTAACAAATGGCGAAGAGAATACAACTCAAGGTCAGCTTGTTACACCATCAGGTGCCTCATCGTCATGCGCACCTGATAAAACAGCAGCCCCAGATAACTTAATAACGGAGGTATCGGTACCTTTGAGTGCCAGTAACAGTGGGTCTGAGCTTTGTGACCGAGGTGTAGCAGAGACCCAGACAACAACAACCCAGAGTCTTGAGCACAAGTCTGACGAATGCAACGCATCCACCTTGAGATGTGGGGAAAAGCGGGCGAGAGAATCAGAAGACCGCTCTGATGTTCCTGTGAAACGGCGTTTGAGAACATCGGAAGATAGCAGGAAAGAATGTATGTAATAATCATCCGTAATGATTGTGTATTTAAATGATTGCATGCTGCCAATACAAATGAATCTTCCATTTCACAGTTCTACCAGACTACGACGCGAGATGTGCCGAGCTGTGGATCAATGGTGAAATGGCTGCTTGTGAGGCTTATGAGTTATCAAAGTCCAGCCGCAACACCCAACGCCAACGTGCTGTTCGACAACCCGGCAATAGTAGTTCTGTCAATCTCACCCAGAGCGACTTTTTACGTCTCATCCGAATTGAAGTGGCAGCTGGTTATCAATCCATCGCAAAGATGCTTCGTTTGAGTATGGAGCGGAGCAGAGCTGATTTCGCTGAGGTGATAAATAGACTTGATGCAATGCAAAGGGATACCAGAGAGTTGGCTAATGAAGTCCGTAAAATGCGAGCGGATGGAAGACTAGCATTAGATGCAATCTCTCTTATGAATGAAAAAATGAGCGTCATTCAAAGGTTAGCGTTGGACTTGCATCGAGCGTTGATTACTAGAAAATGAGGGGTCTGTTTATTGTAGCATACTGATTTGCATTCAAGCCTACTTTTGCTAAACAGCTTTTCCTTTTTTGATATACAGTACTTGTATTGACGAGTGATTTTTTTTTTTTTATGTTGTGCATGCTTGTTTATTGTATCACTTTCCTGTGTTATTTTAGTCGTTTTTAAATAAATAGTTTCAAAATGGCCCCTAAAAGATGTCGCAGTGATTTATGCTTTATTCCTGATCTTGTGTTGTACTGAAATTTCTAAAACTTAAACCATAAATGGTGCATTAAATATAGTAAACCTAGATGGTCACACATTTGACCTTCCATGTTTATTAATTATTAGTAAAATATAACATTATTTCATAAATGACAATATTTCTAACTTTTTTCAAATGTATGTAGTCAGAGACAGAGTACATAATTCTGTATTTTTAGCTAAGCAGAATCATGCATATTTCTTTTCTGGTGTCACCAATGCCCTGTGATGGGGCAGAAGTCCAAACATATTTAAGTCCATTTCTGATGAAACACCAAATTTAACATTTTAATGAACAGGACTTTGTTCACTGTTTAACAAACAAACCATTTTACGTATGGTGAGAGTAGCAGTATTGTATATTGAACTGAATCGTGACATGACTATTGTTACACCCTTTTATAATTTCCAAACCTTCTTTCTGTCATTAATTATAATAATCCAGGGAAATTTTTGTATGCATAAGGAGTCTGACAAAAGAATGATCTGATTGATTAATTAATCGCCATTAATCCCCCACTTGATTAATCGCAGTACGTTTAGACAATTTTGTATTTCAAGTTTTCGGAAATATGCTTCTTAAATATGCAAATGACACATTATCTAATTAAATATAAACAAATTTGCATACATTTCCAGAACAGAAATCTGGACATTACATAAAGCCAAGTTTAAATTTCTTTCATTTTATTGACATACAGGGTGGAGTTTGTAGGCCTATATCCCTTTTTATCACTCAATAAATCAAAGTGCTGTCAACACTGTGGACTTCCAATAAAATAAGCCATGTGCTCAAAGAGCTCAGATGGGTTCACAGCAGCACAACGTTTCAAACCTGCCTGTTTCTTATCGCTACTGTTTAGCGCACTCCAGAAGTATGTGTAGTATGTACTGTAATAATAGAATCGCGTCATCAAAACCGTGGAATGTCATTGTAGGGTGTTGCATTAAGATTGGTTTTCACTGCAGTTACTGGAATAGCCAAAACCATAAATCAGAAGGGTGTATTTGTCATACTTTTTGGCATATAGTGTTTTTTAAGTGGCCAGATTTTCTGAGTTTTTCTATATTTTTCTTTATGCCTTTGTTTATAGAACATTTGTTTGTATAGTGTGTGTGTGTGTGTAGTTTTCCACCTGTGTTTAGACTACTGTTTTTAAAACAAATATAGTTTACCGTAACCATAATCATAGTTACATTTAAGCACGATAGTGCGGAGCCATGCATGGTTTTACGTGTGGTTCTCAACCTCAGAATCAGTTTTGGGGAAAGTTCATTTTAAAAGTAATGCATTACAATATTGCGTTACTCCAAGTAAAAGTAACTAATTGCGTTACTTAGATGGTTTTTACAGAAAGTAATGCCTTATGCAAAACTTTTGCGTTACTTTTTGTCACCTGGGCTGTGCTTGCTTATTTGTCTTTTAATAACAAAAACCCAAAATATCATTATTTTTGACCACTGCCTTTAACACCAAAAGTGAAATTAATAAGCCTCAGGCTGAAGCCTCTGCACCTCACTCCTGATTTGTCTCAACACAGAGAGAGGAGAGGTGCCAGTGAATAAATGGGAAAACAAAGTAACTTGCGTTCCTTATTTGAAAAAGTAATTCAGATATTTTGTTGTAAATTTACAAGTAATGGGTTACTTTACTAGTTACTTGAAAAAGTAATCTGATTACCTAACTCATGTTACATAATGCGTTACCCCAACACTGGTCAGAATACTTTGATTTAAGCCTATAAAATCATACCTTTTTATAGTTACTGTTGTTAATATCAGTTCATTTTACTGCTCAATGTGCATTTCAATTTAATTTCTCATTTTATAGGCCCCCACCCCCTTGGTTCACATCAAATTTTCAATTCAGTAATCCGGCCCTCAAATGAAGCTAACTGAATAGCCCTGGTCTACAGGCTTTCATAGACAAGTTTAGGAAGTTGTGGGAGGTTTTGTTACCACCCGTTCTGTACCCTGGCAATAAAAAAGTGCTTGTTACATGAAAATTCTTACATATGACAGCACAACCATGATGCTAATAATAATGATCATTATTTATAGGGTAAATGGGGCAATAATCCAAGGGTTTGAGGATGATGTTGGGACAAAGACGTCTTTCTACGGCTTCACCACCAACTCTCTCAAGAACTCATTAATTGGTTATTACCAAGACGGCTTCGACAAAGTGCCACGTGATCCGGTAATTGACCCTCTCATTCACAATTTAGGAATTATTATAAGTTCTCAGTTGTCATTTGTTGCCATCTGCTGGCCTACAGTGAAGTCTTTGGCGTCGCAGGGCACTGGGTATATTTTTATCCCTGCCGAAACTCCAGACTATGTGATGCTGGCAGCTGCCATCCAGGGTGTGTCTGTACCCTCGGGACCTGATAAAGGTGACAGGTAGGTTTAACAATAAGATTCCTACACGTTGATATTTACTTCACATAACAGGTTACAATAAATTCTTATTATTATTGTAATCATTTCCTCCTTTTTCAGTTCATGAATTTTGAATTGGCCAGGTTTCCTAAAGCAATTAACGTTGACCAAAAGTGATTACTGATTATTACTTAATATATTGAGCTAACCATATATACTAATAATAAATGTGTATATAACAGATAGCCTACTACATCCAGTAATATCAGAACATATAGGTCATTCATTGTTGTGTAAAATATGTGAGAAATGATTATACTTATAATACAAGCTCATGCTCCAAAGTGATTAAAATATAGAAATAACAATCACTATGCTGAATTCACTGTCGATGTTGAAAATAAAGGCAATAAGTGGCCAAATGTACCTGAATTCACTCTGTATAATTGGGAGCCATACACTTCAGTTCAAATATTAATGATTTATGTTTATGGAAAATTGGCTATATAAATTATGATAATTTGTTTATATGTAAATAATATTGAACAATGAAATGTGTTATGAATTTCTTTACATTTTATTCCATTTTTATTTTGCTTCCTTAAATTTAAACAGTTATTTTTGCTACTTGAATTCATTTGGAATTCTAAAAGGCATTCTATCAGTTTTATTTTATGTTTTTATTTCAATATTAGCTTATGTCCTTTACATACGAACTAACTGCTGAGTTTATTTGATTATTAAAACAGGCCCTCAGAACTTTTTGGATATAATACTGAAACACATCAGTTCAAGATGATCCATCCATCCTTCATTCAATATGTGACTCAAAGGTGAGAACAATTTCCTACACATTAGACTACATATAATTTTGTCACATTTTTTCCTTCTCTCTTAATTAATGTAATGCCATGGTATTATTGATTAACAGGTTCCTAAAATCTCCACAGCTGGAGCAATATAGAGATTTGAACATGCCCAGCATGGGTGCACTGATGCTTTTGATTGCTTTACACTTGTGACCAGGTCAACAAACCTCCAATGTTTTTATCAATAAAACAGCATTTGAAATTCTTATTTATAAAAGCTTTTTATTTATTGTTAGAATGGCCCTGAAACCTACTGGTCCAGGTTTCGTCAAATTAATGTAGTGCTTGCTGGCTCTTCCCTCAGGTCTCTGCATATGACTTTATCA
Organism: Sinocyclocheilus rhinocerous; assembly: GCF_001515625.1. NCBI lineage: Eukaryota > Metazoa > Chordata > Actinopteri > Cypriniformes > Cyprinidae > Sinocyclocheilus > Sinocyclocheilus rhinocerous. Next base: position 293,807 of record NW_015632746.1, read on the forward strand.
CAGAAAATTACAAAGACTTCTCAGACCATTACTATGACAAGGTGATGAAGCCGCTGGTCTTCTATGCTAACCATGACATGGAGATGGAGGGACGTCTGTGGAAGCAGCTGCACTCTCAAAAAGTCTTGTGGCTATATCAGAGGCAAAAAAGGACATGATATAACTTCAGTGAATCTTGGGACATCTGAAAAAACAAGTAACAAGACTGCATAATGAAATTGCCAAAGCAGTATTTTGTTCTGGTGCGCCCTTATTCTCCTGCAACCTTTATAGGCGAGATCATTGAGAATGTTATTTTTAATAAGCTAAATAAATTATTTAACTCAAAGTGTTACTTGGAGAATTTGCGATCTGGTTTCCCATCACATTACAGCACAGAGACCATGCTTCTATTCAACTAAATAATGAGTAAGGTAAAATATCAGTGCTGATTTGACTGATATTTAGTGCTGTACTCTCAATCACAATATACTCTTAGACAAACTGGAAAACTGGGTTTGTCTCTTTTGGCCATATCTAGAAGGCAAGGAATTCTGTGTGAACACAGGTGACTTTAAATGGACCGCAATGACATGGTGTCCCCCAAGGTTCAATCCTAGGTCCTCTCCTATTCAGTCTGTATATACGTCCATTAAGCTAAATAATGTAGAACAACAAAATAGCATGCCATAGCCATGCAGTTTAACCTAGCTCTATCTGCAAGGGCAGCGGATCAGATATGAATACATTTAGAATTTATTTTAAAGTGCTGTCGTTAAAACCTTAATACACTGAAATGTTAATGGGATAAAATACTTCCTAACTCAGTAGAGCTGAGACAGCTAGATATTGTCATGTTTATGTTCTGTTTTGGTTCTGTTTCTGTGTTCACGGTTCCTTGAGTTCCTTTGTTAATCTGTTTCCTTGGTTGTTAATTAGCTCTACACCTGTTCTGTTTCTCCCTGATTGCGAGAGAGAGCAAGCGCAAATCCTGGTCGCAGGTATTATTATACATTTTTATGTATCAGCTGCCAGAGTTCGTGCCAGTCACTATCGTTTGTCGCCGTTTCTGCTATAAACTACACTGTTTTTTTTTTTTTTTATAAAAAATGTTATATTATATACCAGCAAGCAGATGCGACTAGAATATGAACCCAATAAGCTAAATTGCATAAGCATTTTCCCATAAAGAACATACACAAGGAGTGCTTAGCTGTATAGACAGTATATACGCACAGGTGCGCATATATATATATATATATACAGTATATAAGGCATGCACACACACAGTGCCTTGCAAAAGTATTCATACCCTATATATATACTGAATATAGGAAACTTTATTTTTTCTCTTATTTATTTCTTTTAATTGGCTAAGAAATCAGATACTATATATATATATATATATATATACACACACACATGTTTTTTAAATTTATGTCCCTGTTACACTTACTGTTGTCACATTTTCCTAGTTAAATAAACAATACATAAAAAAGGCCAAATACAAGTATATTTTGTATTTTTACACTATGTAATATTCTGTTTATCAAAACCAATAAATCTCATCAAGTTAGTGTTTTTACGTATTTTCATATTTATTCCAAAATAATAACAAAAGACAGTAACAATATAAACAATATATTTTATTTGTCAACTGATGTTCAGCTGTTCTTTTTAGCTTTACCAGCGGGTGTCGCTGTTGGACAGTTACTTTGTAAAAACTAGTGACTTTTACACTTTTTCCTGGAGATGATTTTAAAAAGCACAAATAAACCATATATTGTCGCATTCATTTGTTTAATGTCTTCACGTTTCCAAAGGTTTCTGCCTTTTATTCAGATCATACAGTGATAGCTGGACGCTTTTGTCCATATTAGGGATTTCCTGGTATGTAGTACGTTATTACTTCTATATGTATGTATTTATGTAGGCCTATGTGTGTGTGTGTGTATATATATATATATATATATATATATATACACACACACATGTTTTTTAAATTTATGTCCCTGTTACACTTACTGTTGTCACATTTTCCTAGTTAAATAAACAATACATAAAAAAGGCCAAATACAAGTATATTTTGTATTTTTACATACATAAAAACTAGTGACTTTTACACTTTTTAATGTCACATTTTGTAATACTTGCGTTGTTTGCACATTTTGCTGCAACTTGTGTGGCAGTTCAATTAAGTATAGAATTTTTGTAATAACTACAAAAATGAAAATGGGCAAATGTGGGATCACAGAGAAATGAAATGTTTTCTTTAATTTACAATTTTAATAACCACGGTTTTACTACAAATAGCATGCTTAAACTATGGTGAGTGTAGCAAAATGTTTTAACAGTAATAACCTTTTTTATTTGTTACAAAACCATGTGCAATTTTCGTAAGTTTTGTTGCAAACAATTTTTACTGTTATTTTATAATGAAAAACAGCAGTAATATATTTATAATATTTATAGAAAGCATTAATTGTTAGAAAATATCATTTATGTCATGTGCTGTAAATGCTCTACAAGTTGAGGCATTAATTGTAACATTAGTATATACACCAAATATCAGGGGTGTGGACTCGAGTCACATGACTCGAGACTTGACTAGGACTCGAGTCCCAAATTTGATGACTTGCGACTCGACTCGACATAATTAAAGAAGACTTGAGACTCGACTTAGACTTTGACAGCAATGACTCGAGACTTGACTTGGACTTGAGCCCTGTGACTCGGAAAGACTTAATGATCAGATCAGAGTCGTTATTACTCTAGACGCGTCCCTGCGTGCTTGCGCTTGACTGGCAAAAAGCCAGAGACTGCGTTCGGGGAGCGCTGGATATACAGTATAGCCTATGCTAGTTTAAATTAATGGAGTAATAGCATAACTTACGACAAAAGAACAGAGATTAAAAAAAACAAAAAACAAATGACATGATTCGTCTAGTAGCGATCTCCGCTCGTGAAAAGCGCTGCCCTGCCCGTTTGATCGCCGCCCAGCAGACACACGGAGTGGGCATGAGAAACAAGAGGCGCGGCCGCGATCACTGGAGCTCGCCTCATCATCACTGTGACCGCTGCTGTTAAATAGCCCTCACTTCTTCTGTTTGTCCGACACCGAGGTGCAACATGAGTGATGGATCCGCATCCCGTGAAATTGAAATTGATTTTTTTTTATTTTATTTTTTTATAAATAATTGATGATGCATACTACATACCAACAAGCATATGAGCACCAAATTAAATCCCTACACAAAACTGCTTGGGCAGAAAGTTCTCCAGCCGAGATGTTCACTTTTGTATTTGGAGAAAAAAAAAAAGATTATGAGGTGTTCTGCACAGAAATGGTTGATAAAACAAAGTACAAAATCTTTGCCTGATTTGAGGAAGAATGAGTCATCCTTCAGGATGATAAATAAAAAAATCAATCAATGATAAAAAGTAATAAAAAATCAATAAAAACTTAGGTGTCTCAATCAAAATGGTCTGATGATTATGTATATATATATATATATATATATAAACATACATACATACATACATACATATGGTCACACTTTAGTTTTGGGTCCAATTCTCACTATTAACTAACTATTGACTTTTGCCTCAATAGACTGTTAATAATTACTGTTCAGGTATTGGGTAAGAATATATGGTCACGCATAATAAGGCATTAGTATGTGCTTTATGAGTAGCCTACTAATAAACAGCTAATATAGTAATATGCAAACAACTAGTTAATAACTAAAGTTTTACATTAAATAAATAGGCTAAATAAATGTTTGTGTGTGTGCGCGCGTGTGTGCGTATATAGGCTACAGTAGGCTATTGGCTAGCGGCAGTTGGCACTCCTTATGTGTGTGTATGTTCTTTATGGGAAAATGCTTATGCAATTTAGCTTATTGGGTTCATATTCTGATCGCATCTGCTTTTTTATAAAAATAAAAAAAACAGTGTAGTTTACAGCAGAAACGGCGACATACGATCGTTACTCCTGGCACGAACTCTGGCAACTGATACATAAAAACGTATAATAATAAAAATAATACAATTGTGGGAACTTTGCATCATCATTTAAAAAAAAAAACCCCACCGCACACCACTGAGAACAGTGTAGTTTTTACCGAGCAAACATTCCGGTATTAATGTTGGTGTTTATCTCCTGTGTTTCTCCTGCCTGTTCCTTCATGTGGATTTATTTTCAAAAGACACCAGTGTTGTCTCAGGAATGAATTATATTTTAAAATATATTCTAATAGACATCAATTATTTTCAATTGTGATAATATTTTACAAAATTACTGTTTTGGCTGTATTTTTGATCAAATAAATGCAGCCTTGGTGAGCATAAGAGACTTCTTTCAAAGAGGCTAAAACATCTTAAATCTACTTCCCTGGGATAGAAAACAGAAACTTGGACAGTTTGCCCTATGGATCCCCGTTTGTTTAACAGACAAAAAAAGAGAAAATAATACAGGGTTAGAATGACTTGAGGGTGAATAATAACAACAAAGTTTGAGGAGAAATATTTCCAAGTATGTCACAGTGATGGACTTGATGGCACTTTATTTTGTTTAAAAAATATCCTTTGTTTTGTGCGGTGAATCTTACTCTATAAAAAAACCTTCAAAAGAAAATAAACTGTTTTTTACTTCGAGGTACTGGTTTTACCCTGTGTTTTAGCTTGTGATCACTGTGATAGTGACATTAACTGCTTTATTTAACCATGCCCCAGGTGTGCAACATCTGTTTGTGGGATATCCGGAAGGTGATAGCAGCCCCTGATCCTTTGATCACCGCGCGCCCTTATCTTTGTGGGAGCAGGTGAAGGGATGCAGAACCACAAGCCTTATTCTCCAGTTTTCACCTGGTTCTCCACAGCACACAGTCTCATTCAGGCACTTGTCAGAGCCATATTCACTATCCTGTTCCAGATGACTTCATTTGAGAGGAGACAGGAAGCACTTTGATCTTTGGCTGAAGAAAGAGACTTCTAGATCACAGTGTTTGTGTGCACATGCAAGTTTAAGCATATAAATGAGCCCATGGATGGTTGAACTTCTTCAGACAGTTTTATGTTAGCATATTCTCAGCACGTTACAAAAACTTTGAGTTCCATTAGTTTTGAGTTACTACACAGCAACAAGTGAATGCATGTTTTTGGGGATGAGCAATGGAGCCATAAACCCAAAGGAAAGACTAATCGCAAATGAGATCAGTTCTTTCTCCTAGACAGCAATGAGATTAAATGAAGAGCAAATGGAGACCTTTGCTCGTGTCTTCTGCTTCTCAGATTTTTCTCCTGAGAAAATCCCCAGTAATTTCACATGTCTCCTTTAGAGTCTCGAGAGGATTCTCAACGGTGTCTCAAACCATGCTCGCATTTGCCAGGATACTAAAGTGTGAAATCAACTTGAAGGTCTCAGTAGCTATGTTTCCATCCGAAGCTGTGAATTTAACTTATGCACAAAATTAGAATATTGCATAAAATGTTTGAGAATAAGCACTGTTTCCATCCCATGTATTCAAGAGAATCAAATCATCACTTTCTGGGAAACTGGGACAAAGTATCAATAATAAAAATGAAAGTTGCTACAACCGGGGAAGCCTGCGGCTCTTTTTTGCTACCAAATAAAAAACTTGCGCGATAACAAAAGCTGATAGGTTATCTTGCGTTTTGGAATAAAATTCTGTGAGACAGTTATGGGAGGCGATTAAATCACTTCGATGACCAACTTTGGCTCAGGCATTTTTAAAATGATTAAAATAACATTTGATAAAAATAACATAAAATAACATATCCAATCCAAAATATCCAATCACATGATCTGCTGAGGCAAAGTCACACTATTTTTTGATGCGTATCAAGGAATTTATTCAGTAAATGGGCTTCCATTGTAGTTTATGTGCATGTTTATGTGCATCAATAAAAAATGATCAGATTCAATTTTTATGCACATTTTTTGAATTTATGTGCCTCTTGGCATTTCCATCCAGTGTTTTATACGCAATATCCCACAATTCACATAAAAATAGGTGGATGTAAACATATGTATGCTAATGTCTCAATTATTTTGCATCAAATTCTCCCAAAACCAAATTATCCGATGCTCTCCACACTAATTTTATTGCTCAGTACAAAAAAAAAAGTAACCTAAAAATGGGAATATTTAAAGTAACTAAATTAACTTAACTAAATTGATCTCTAAACTAATATTAAATAAATGTACATTATTTAACATTACAGAATCAACAAAATAAAAATATTTTTTGCAGGTTAAATCATGTAGAATTGCTCTTTAAGGTAACAATTGCAGCACTTTTATGCCACTATTGATGTAAGCATGTCAATGTTTGCCTTATTGATGATCTCATTGATGTAACAGTGCTTTCCATATTCTTAAAATATTTTTCATTTATCATTTTATATCACACAAATACATACAGTACCTTTCAAAAGTTTGGGATCAGTAAGATTTTTAATGTTTTTAATGGATTCTCTTATGCTTATCAAGGCTGTATTTATTTGATAAAAAATACAGAAAAAAACAGTAATATTGTGAAATAATATTGCACTTTCTAATATTGGTTTCCTATTTGAATATACTTTAAAATAGAATTTATTTCTGTGACACAGCGCTGAATTTTCATCAGCCATTACTCCAGTCTTCAGTGTCACATGATCCTTCAGAAATCATTTTAATATACTGATTTATTATCAATGTTGAAACAGTGTGCTGCTTAATATTTTTTGGAGCCTGTGATACTTTTTTCTTTGATGAATAAAAAGTTAAAAAGAACAGCATTTATTTAAAATAGAAATATTTTCTAACAATGTCTTTACAAAGTTTTTACTATCACTTTTTATCCATTTAACACATCTTTGCTGAATAAAAGTATTAATTTCTTAAAAAAAAGAAAAAAATAATTTACTGACCCAAAACTTTTGAATAGTATTGTACATTGTACAAACACAAAATTTATATTTTGAATAAACACTCTTCCTTTTAAATGTTTATTTATCAAAGAATCCTAAAACAAATTCCACAGGTCCCCAAAAATATTAAGCACCACAACTGTTTCCAACATTGATTATAAATCAGCATATTAGAATGATTTCTGAAGGATCATGTGACACTGAAGACTATAGTAATGATGCTGAAAATTCAGTTTTGCTTCACAGGAATAGCCTAAATTATATTTTAAAGTATATTAAAATAGAAAACTATTTTGCAATACTAAATTTAGAAAACTAAATTGCAATAATATTTCACAAAATTACTTTTTTCCCTGTATTTTTGATCAAATAAATGCAGCCTTGATGAGCATAAGAAACGTCTTTAAAAACATTAAAATCAAACTTTTGAACGGCACTATATGACTATATAAGTAAGTATTTTGTGGAATTAATCCAGAACGTGGCAGCAAGATAAATTTTTAATGAGCCAAAAAGAACGCACATCACACCTCTGTTTATCAGTTTGCACTGGCTACCAATAGCTGCTCGCATAAAATTCAAGGCATTAATGTTTGC